>NW_027442561.1:0-62500 GCF_048569485.1 Anomaloglossus baeobatrachus
GAGTCCATCAAGAGGCAGAATTTTCTTTTTAGGGGCTGTAGTAAAAAAAACTATGGGGTTGGCCTCCAAATTTGTCCAAAAGCAAAAATATCTAATACATAAAGTTGAGTGTATATATATGTTTGTGTGCGTGTGTGTGTGCGTGTGCGTGTCTCTGTGTGTGTGAGTGTGTGTGTGTGTGGATAGTGTGTATGTGCGTGTGAGTGTCTGTGTGAGTGTGTGTGTGTGTGTGTGTGCGCGCGCACGCACGTGTGTGTGTGTGAGTGTGTGCGCGTGTGCGCGTGTGTCTGAGTATGTGTGTGTGGTGTGTGTGTGTGTGTATATGCGCGCGCGTGTGTCTGTGTGTGAGCATGTGTGTGTCTCTGTGTGTGCGTTTGTGTGTGTGCGTGTGTCTGTGTGCGTGTGTGTGCGTTTGTGTGTGCGTGTGTGTCTGTGTGTGTGTCTGCGTGTGTGTGTTTGTGTGTGTGTGTCCACTGAAGGAATCTGCACTGTCCCATTTATAATCATGAAATTTTGCACAGACGCCTCGTGTGACTCAGGGAACGTCATAGACTATGTTTTGAGGGGCAAATTTAATCCCGCACTTTACAGTTATTCAACAAAAAACCTGCTTACATTAAAGTCAATGGAGCTGGGAGCCACAGGTCATTAATAGCAGCTGTGATTGGTTGCTATAGGCAACAAAGGACCTTTCTTAGTATAAGACAGCTTATGTGTCAGGTAATATGATTTCGGTGGAAAGTCGGATAGAGAGAGACAGACAGAGAGAGTGGGAGAGGAGGAGAGAGGGAGAGTGGGAGAGAGGGAGAGTGGGAGAGAGGGAGAGTGGAAGAAGAGGAGAGAGGGAGAGGGGGAGAGGAGGAGAGAGGGAGAGAGGGAGAGGAGGAGAGAGGGAGAGTGGAAGAGGAGAGAGGGAGAGGGGGAGAGGAGGAGAGAGGGAGAGAGGGAGAGGAGGAGAGAGGGAGAGTGGAAGAGGAGAGAGGGAGAGGGGGAGAGTGGGAGAGAGGGAGAGTGGGAGAAGATGAGAGAGGGGGAGAGGGGGAGAGGAGGAGAGAGGGGGAGAGGAGGAGAGAGGGGGAGTGGGAGAAGAGGGAGAGTGGGAGAAGAGGAGAGTGGGAGAAGAGGAGAGTGGGAGAGAGGGAGAGTGGGAGAGAGGGAGAGTGGAAGAAGAGGAGAGAGGGAGAGGGGGAGAGAGGGAGAGTGGAAGAAGAGGAGAGAGGGAGAGGGGGAGAGGAGGAGAGAGGGAGAGAGGGAGAGGGGGAGAGGAGGAGAGAGGGAGAGAGGGAGAGGAGGAGAGAGGGAGAGTGGGAGAGAGGGAGAGTGGGAGAAGAGGAGAGAGAGAGGGGGGAGAAGAGGAGAGAGGGGAGAGAGGGAGAGAGGGAGAGTGGGAGAGTGGGAGAGAGGGAGAAGAGGAGAGGGGGAGAGGGGAGAGGAGGAGAGAGGGAGGGTGGGAGAGAGGGAGAGTGGGAGAAGAGGAGAGAGGGAGAGGGGGAGAGGAGGAGAGAGGGAGAGAGGGAGAGTGGGAGAGAGGGAGAGTGGGAGAAGAGGAGAGAGGGAGAGGGGGAGAGGAGGAGAGAGGAAGAGAGGGTGAGTGGGAGAGAGGGAGAGTGGGAGAGAGGGAAAGAGGGAGTGAGGGAAAGGGGGAGAGTGGAAGAGAGGGAGAGTGGGAGAGGAGGAGAGAGGGAGAGTGGGAGAGAGGGAAAGAGGGAGTGAGGGAAAGGGGGAGAGTGGAAGAGAGGGAGAGAAAGACATAGGGAGAGTGGGAGAGAGGGAGAGTGGGAGGGAAAGAGGGAGTGAGGGAAAGGGGGAGAGTGGAAGAAAGGGAGAGTGGGAGAGGAGGAGAGAGGGAGAGGAGGAGAGTGGAAGAGAGGGAAAGGGGGAGAGAGGGAGAGAGGGAAAGGGGGAGAGAGGGAGAGAGGGAAAGGGGGAGAGTGGAAGAGAGGGAGAGCTGTAGAGATGGAGCGAGGGAGAGGGGGAAAGGGAGAGTGGGAGAGGGGGAGAGCTGAAGAGAGCTTGAAAGAAGGACAGTGGGAGAGGGGGAGAGTTGGAGAAAGGGAGAGAGACACTTAGTTACTATCCCAGGCAATGTCGGGTACTACGGTTAGTATCCAAGAAAATCAAAAGTCCCATCAGAGTTTTTATACATTAAATAAAAGAAGACAACTCAAGAATTTGGAACTTTTGGGATTTGGAACTTTTTTCCATTCCGGGTAGCTGTGTCTCTTGGTTGTAGGTTACCTGGTGGCTTTATTTTCTAGATTGCTTTATTTCCCCGGCCGTCATATTATCACTTAGGTGTGAAATTGGCACATCCTGGGGAAGAGAATGCTCGGGAGCCAGGAAGAGGAAGAGATTTGTTGGGACAGCGGCCCGGAGAATGTTGGCCAGAAGAATGGTTGGCTTTCATCACAAGGATGTGACTCCACATTGCGGCGATGGATGGACGGGCTGTACGGATACTTTTTTTTGTGACTTTGTCATATTGATGTCACATGGGACATTACAAAAACATCCTGCCCCTCTGTGATGTTTTTCTCTGATAATAAAATATTGACAAACACATATCCCCGGCTTCCCAAAATGGGGTCAACAGATGATACAATCTTGTGTGTGATTGGGGGTCAAGGACCTCTAATCCCCCAACAATTGTCTAATCCTCTTCTGTTGTCTACAGGACTCAACGCAATTAAAATTTTGTAAATAAGAAGTCATTGTAGTCCGAATAGTCAATAGGGGTCGGACTTGTCCCTATTCTGATGATCAATAGGGAAACTCGTAACCCCAATTACAATGGCCGTCAATAGACCCACCGGGAGCCCGAGGGGGGGGGGGGTTGTTCCAAGCTCAATAGGACTCTGGCCCTCAATGTAGTCCATTAACTAGTTTTGTGGCCATTTTCTATTATTTAGATGAGTGCTCTCCTTCGACTACAACTCCTATTATGTCCCGGAAGCAGTTGACATGCTGGGAGTTATATAGCTCGAGAGTCACAGGCGGGAATCCTCCGAATATATATATATATATATATATATATATATATATATATATATATATATATTTAGGATGAGAGCGCACGGTCCCGATTCCTTCCATTCGCCCACCCATAAAGGCTTCATGGGGTCTTGTTGTATTGGGGAATATTGGCTCAAAAATTGAAGACAGATCCCAACATTTTACACATAGAGGAGAGAAATAAAAGAATAGGCATATTGCTTATAAAATATAATAGTACCTGCCATAGTGCTGATGTCATCGTACGAGAGAGTGACAATATAGTAAGACCAAACATACAGACAATATATTAGTGCCAATACAATAGTGCCTAGCGTAATGTACTGTAATAGTACCTGACCTATCACCAATATAATAATACCTGGTATAGTGCCACTATAATAGTACTTGGTAGCGTACAAATATAATAGTACCTGGTTTAGTGCTAACATAATAGTACCTGGTATAGAACCAATATAATAGTACCTGGTATAGAGCCAATATAATAGTACCTGGTATAGAACCAATATAATAGTACCTGGTATAGAGCCAATATAATAGTACCTGGTATAGTACACATATAATAGTAAATGGTATAGTGCCCATATTATAGTACTTGGTATAATGCCAATACAATAGTACCTGGCATACTGCCCATATTATAGTACCTGGTATAGTGCCCATATAATAGCACCTGGTGTAGTGCTAATACAATAGTACCTGGTGTAGTGCCAATATAATAGTACCTGGTATAGTACACATATAATAGTACCTGGTATAGTGCCAATACAATAGTACCTGATATAGTGCCCATATTATAGTACCTGGTATAGTGCCTATACTATAGTACCTGCTATAGTGGCCAATAATAGTACCTGGTATAGAGCCAATATAATAGTACCTGGTATAGTGCACATATAATAGTAAATGGTATAGTGCCCATATTATAGTACTTGGTATAATGCCAATACAATAGTACCTGGTAAACTGCCGATATTATAGTACCTGGTGTAGTGCCAATATAATAGTACCTGGTATAGTACACATATAATAGTACCTGGTATAGTGCCCAAATTATAGTACCTGGTATAGTGCCTATACTATAGTACCTGCTATAGTGCCCAATCATAGTACCTGGTAGAGTACCAATATAATAGTACCTGGTATAGTGCCAATAAAATAGTACCTGGTATAGTAAAAATATAATAGTACCTGGTATAGTACCAATATAATAGTACCTGGTATAGTGCCAATATAATAGTACCTGGTGAAGTATCAATATAATAGTACCTGGTAGAGTACCAATATAATAGTACCTGGTAGAGTACCAATATAATAGTACCTGGTAGAGTACCAATATAATAGTACCTGGTATAGTGCCAATATAATAGTACCTGGAATAGTGCCAATATAATAGTACCTGGTAGAGTACCAATATAATAGTACCTGGTATAGTGCCAATATAATAGTACCTGGTATAGTGCCAATATAATAGTACCTGGTATAGAGCCAATATAATAGTACCTGGTATAGAACCAATATAATAGTACCTGGTATAGAGCCAATATAATAGTACCTGGTATAGTACACATATAATAGTAAATGGTATAGTGCCCATATTATAGTACTTGGTATAATGCCAATACAATAGTACCTGGCATACTGCCCATATTATAGTACCTGGTATAGTGCCCATATAATAGCACCTGGTGTAGTGCTAATACAATAGTACCTGGTGTAGTGCCAATATAATAGTACCTGGTATAGTACACATATAATAGTACCTGGTATAGTGCCAATACAATAGTACCTGATATAGTGCCCATATTATAGTACCTGGTATAGTGCCTATACTATAGTACCTGCTATAGTGGCCAATAATAGTACCTGGTATAGAGCCAATATAATAGTACCTGGTATAGTGCACATATAATAGTAAATGGTATAGTGCCCATATTATAGTACTTGGTATAATGCCAATACAATAGTACCTGGTAAACTGCCGATATTATAGTACCTGGTGTAGTGCCAATATAATAGTACCTGGTATAGTACACATATAATAGTACCTGGTATAGTGCCCAAATTATAGTACCTGGTATAGTGCCTATACTATAGTACCTGCTATAGTGCCCAATCATAGTACCTGGTAGAGTACCAATATAATAGTACCTGGTATAGTGCCAATAAAATAGTACCTGGTATAGTAAAAATATAATAGTACCTGGTATAGTACCAATATAATAGTACCTGGTATAGTGCCAATATAATAGTACCTGGTGAAGTATCAATATAATAGTACCTGGTAGAGTACCAATATAATAGTACCTGGTAGAGTACCAATATAATAGTACCTGGTAGAGTACCAATATAATAGTACCTGGTATAGTGCCAATATAATAGTACCTGGTATAGTGCCAATATAATAGTACCTGGTAGAGTACCAATATAATAGTACCTGGTATAGTGCCAATATAATAGTACCTGGTAGAGTACCAATATAATAGTACCTGGTATAGTGCCAATATAATACTACCTGGTATAGTACCAATATAATAGTACCTGGTAGAGTACCAATATAATAGTACCTGGTGTAATGCAAATATAATAGTACCTGGTATAGTGCCAATATAATAGTACCTGGTATAGTGCCAATATAATAGTACCTGGTATAGTGCCAATATAATAGTACCTGGTAGAGTACCAATATAATAGTACCTGGTATAGTGCCAATATAATCTGGTATAGTGCCAATATAATAGTACCTGGTATAGTGCCAATATAATAGTACCTGGTATAGTATCAATATAATAGTACCTGGTATAGTGCCAATATAATAGTACCTGGTATAGTACCAATATAATAGTACCTGGTATAGTGCCAATATAATAGTACCTGGTAGAGTACCAATATAATAGTACCTGGTAGAGTACCAATATAATAGTACCTGGTATAGTACCAATATAATAGTACCTGGTATAGTGCCAATATAATAGTACCTGGTATAGTGCCAATATAATAGTACCTGGTATAGTGCCAATATAATAGTACCTGGTATAGTGCCAATATAATAGTACCTGGTATAGTGCCAATATAATAGTACCTTGTAGAGTACCAATATAATAGTACCTGGTATAGTGCCAATATAATAGTACCTGGTATAGTGCCAATATAATAGTACCTGTTATAGTGCCATTATAATAGTACCTGGTATAGTGCCAATATAATAGTACCTGTACCTGGTATAGTGCCATTATAATAGTACCTGGTAGAGTACCAATATAATAGTACCTGGTATAGTGCCATTATAATAGTACCTGGTAGAGTACTAATATAATAGTACTTGGTGATTATGGGTTATGGATGATGGGTTATCGTGGCTTTCACCTTCTCGTTCTCTACAACTACACATCCAATATTATGTGTTTCTACAATCCATGCTCACTTCCGTGTATGAATGATCACAATCTGCGGTTTCTTTCCAACAATCAAAATCTTTTGAATCAATAAAAAAAGAAAAAATAAATGTTGAGCAACGTCCGATCCCGGAGCCAGCGACGGATGGTGGCGCTGAGCCGAGTTCACTCCAACAATCCATCCTTTGTGCCGACGTTTGGGAATAAACTCACAATAAAGCAGATAAGATCCGATATCTGTCGGGTAGACCCGGCCCACGTGATGAAAATGTGTCCGAGCGAGTCGGAAAGAACACGTCTCCGAGCCAATAGATAAAAGCGGGTGATCAGCGATGGATTGGACGGCGGCCAACTATCTACTCTCTTGTCCAAACGGTTGCGTTGTGTATGCAAAGCTTGACTTTGCAATTTTATCCTTATCTGCCTCCGTGATAGCTAATCAATAAGGAGATTGATTTCTTTTTTTTTCCTCTATTGGAGGGGGTAAGTTGCATAAAATTAGCAAAAACGGCTACAGGTCAAAGTGGTGGCCCCACCATTGATGGAAATAACGAGACCCAGATTGGACAAGAATTTCCATCAGGCGATGGCAACGATTGCAAAGTCAACCAAAACAAAAAAATATACAAAAAGTTCCCAAAGGTTGAGTAAACCTTAGCTATCTGGTATTTTAATGTGTTTGCTTTATCAACATTTGGTCTTGATCCTTCCCTGCAGCTTTTGGAATGAAAGATGTCTTGCCCGCAGGGGGTGCACAAAAACCTGAAGGTTTGATAATGACCGCTTAACCCCCCACCCCCCACCTCTCAACTGCCAGACAAAAGCAATAAAAGGGTGTGGGGGGGGCTCGTTTACATGCACAAATTGTTGACACCTTTCTTTGTAGTGGATGTTGAATCGCCCACATTCTTGCTCGATAACAGAATGTACTTCCTCTATCAGATGATCCTCAAGGTAACAAGGAACTCAAGGCTCTCGATGAGTGAACGTCTTGTGAGAAATTCAGCTTTGTGAAGGAGGAAACAAAAGAAAGCAGCCACGGGATAAAGTCCAAAAAGGTGTAGACCGGAGCATTGAAAATTGAACATGAAGATTTTTGCGCAGGATGAACCTAACGGCTGGAAAAATTGAAGGCCAAAGTTGAGCCAAATTAATGATGTTGGAGACCCTCTAAAAAAAATGGTGTGACCCACAACTTAGATCCAGAGCTAGAACCCCCAATCTGACTATCACTGCCACCAGAAGTGGAAATGGCCAAGTAAATGTGACCCTCTCCCACTGGCATAACTAGAATCTGATGGCCCCAGTGCTGAGTTTGAGCCTGGGCCTCCCATATTTGGACCACATCATGGCCCATCCTGGTAATATCCCCATCATGGCTCATCCTGGTAATATCCCCATCATGGCTCATCCTGGTAATATCCCCATCATGGCCCATACTGGTAATATCCCCATCATGGCTCATCCTGGTAATATCCCCATCATGGCCCATCCTGGTAATATCCCCATCATGGCTCATCCTGGTATATATCCCCATCATGGCCCATACTGGTAATATCCCCATCATGGCTCATCCTGGTAATATCCCCATCATGGCCCATCCTGGTAATATCCCCATCATGGCTCATCCTGGTATATATCCCCATCATGACCCATCCTGGTATATATCCCCATCATGGCCCATCCTGGTATATATCCCCATCATGACCCATCCTGGTATATATCCCCATCATGACCCATCCTGGTATATATCCCCATCATGGCCCATCCTGGTATATATCCCCATCATGACCCATCCTGGTATATATCCCCATCATGGCCCATCCTGGTATACATTGTTTACATCTGGCTGCTGACGGAGTAGATTTCAGCTGATCAGGGATTATTACTGGATGTCGGATTCCCACCAATGGCAAATTGATTATTATTTGTAAAGGGAACCTGACAGCCCCCTAAACCATCACCATATTTGTATGAATACCATCTTTTCCCTGAATTCTAAAAAGCCTCATTTTGTGGCTTATTGATTGATGAATAAGGCTAAAGTTCACACTTCAGTTGTTTTGCATCAGTCACATGCGTTGCTTGACGCATGTGACTGATGCGTTGTACAACGGATGACAACGATGACAAAGAAAAGAATTTCTTTGTCGGACTCCGTTGTGTGCTGGGGCGGAGTTGGGGGGGGCAGAGTTCGGGGGGCGGAGCTGAGGACGTCAGTGCCGCGGTCTGCATGGCTGGGGACAGGTGAGTGTGTGTGTGTGTGTGTGTGTGTGTGTGTGTGTGTGTGTGTGTGTGTGTATGTATGTATGTATGTATGTATGTATGTATGTATGTATGTGTGTGTGTGTGTGTGTGTGTGTGTGTGTGTACACATGCGGAGTGCGGAAGGGGGCGGAGCCGAGTGGTGAAGTGTCGGCCTCCTTGCACACTGTATCCAGGGTAAATATCGGGTAACTAAAAGCAAAGCACTTTTTGCTTGGTTACCCGATATTTATCTTGGATACCAGCTTAGCGCAGGCTCCCTGCACCCGTAACCACTGTAAATATCGGGTGACTAACCAAAGCGCATTGCTTGGTTACCCGATGTTTATCCTGGTCGGGGGCGGGGAGCCAGAGAGCGCATGCGCAGCGAAATCCTACGGATCGCGCTGCTCAAAAAACGTTACATGCTGCGTTGCTCCCGCCCGGTGGTCAGTTAAAAAACAACTGACCGCGACGCAGCGGATGCAACGCAGCATCATCAGTCACAATCCGTCACTAATAGAAGCCTATGGGGAAAAACAGGATTCCTGCAAAATATTTTGCAGGATACCGTAATTCCTCAAGGCGACGGATTGTGACTGATGCAAAACAACTGAAGTGTGAACTTAGCCTTAATGTAAAAATAGCTTTGAAGCTCCTCTCGCTCTATGTAAATTAGTGTTTGAATAGTCAGGGGGGCAATGATTATTCTGGACTAATCATTCCTCTAACTATGTAAGCATATCCCTGTGGGCGTAAGCGGCTTAATGTCAAATGACTATGGGACATTAAGGAATCGGGGCTCCTAAGCTGTCCCTCAACCTAGGGGACTATATGCTATCCCTAACCTCAGGGATACTCCTGATGGTGCAGAGGCCTGAGTCTCCTTTCTTGCCCTGCTTCTGACCAGACCTGATCTGATTCCCCCTTCCCTCAGGGAAGGATGGTACAGGAGTGTGATGAAACCCACAGATAATGACAGACAATGGAAAACCAAAACTCTGTTACATAACACACACACACACACACACACACACACACACACGGGATAAGCTTCTAAACAACAGGGGTAAACTCCACAACTGCACCAAGCAATGAGCACACCTTTCTCCAGAAAATCTGGTATACCACACCTCAGAGACCAATGTAGAATAAGCTATAGCTGGCATAGGTGAAAGGATTCAACCAGCATAAATAGGAGGGGAGCAGATGTGATAGGCCTCCCCAAAACATGTGATCAAACGAGCAAGCAGACCAGCGGAGATTAACTCTTGCTAGCCTGATAATTATTATTACGATTATTATTATTTATTATTATAGTGCCATGTATTCCATGGCGCTTTACATGGCAGCAGGTTGACGCCTGAGTCTGCTTGTGTTGATCTCAGACACCAGAGAAACCATCAGGTGCAGTGTCAGAATCTGCAATGTGAACAGAGTCCATGATAGTCGGCGAAGTTTGTGCAAAACTATGTGTGACACATAATTATTTACAAAAGAGATTTCCTTGAAGGCTCCTTGAAAATTTCATATCTGGAAAAGATCTACGTCGCACCAGCTCCCTGCACATGCGCACTGTGCTGATGAGTTCGGGGGACATCTTGCACATGCACAATATTTACAAAAAGACGGTGGTCATACAGTTTCAAACATAATTTTATATTATCGTAATTAAGTAATTGCTAAGCCACAAAAAGGGGCTTGATAGAATGTAAGGAAAAATTACTACACATACACGGTGGTGGTTTGGGGCCACCGGAGCAACGGTCTTATTGCCCTTCAGTCTTAGGGCGGCTTTGCACACTACGACATCGCAGGTGCGATGTCGGTGGGGTCAAATCGAAAGTGACACACATCCGGCGTCACTTGCGATGTCGTAGTGTGTAAATTCTAGATGATACGATGAACGAGCGCAAAAGCGTCGTTATCGTATCATCGTTGCAGGCTCCGACATTTCCATAATGCCGGTGCCGCGACAGGTATGATGTAGTTCCTCGCTCCTGCGGCAGCGCACATCGCTGTGTGTGAAGCCGCAGGAACGAGGAACATCTCCTTACCTGCCGCCGGCGGCTATGCGGAAGGACGGAGGTGGGCGGGATGTTTACATCCTGCTCATCTCCGCCCCTCCGCCGCTATTGGCCGCCTGCCGTGTGACGTCGCTATGACGCCACACGACCCGCCCCCTTAGGAAGGAGGCGGTTCGCCGGCCAGAGCGACGGTCGCAGGGCATGTGAGTGCATGTGAAGCTGGCGTAGCGATAATTTTCGCTATGCCAGCTATCACAAGATATCGTACCTGCGATGGGGGCGGGGACTATCGCGTGCGACATCGCAGCATCGGCTTGCGATGTCGCAACGTGCAAAGCCCACCTTAGGCACCCCCTTTAATGTCCCGCGACTTTCACTAGGGGCTCCGATCTCAAATACAAGTAAAATCAGTAAAATCGTCAACAGGCCACAAATATAACAAATCTCTCCCGACAGTGTATCCTAATTTTTTTAATTTCCAAAGCTGGTCGTCCCCCACCATTCATATGTTGAGCCAAGATGAAAGGTAAGGAAAAACACAACTGTGGCATTGTTAGACTGTCTGTATTGTAAATTTGCTCTTATTGATACCGGGACCATTGGGTGTGAAAAAGTATCTGCAATGAATCCAATCATGGCTGATAAAATTATGTCAAGGCCAGACTGATCTTTGAAACAGGCTTTGTTTGTTTGCCATTACATTTATGCCTTGTGTTAAGACAATGTTTTTGCATTTTAGGCCAAGAAGTCCTTACATCCAAAACAGCAGGAGGGGGGGAATAATCACACCCCAATGTTTTTGTAGTAAGGACCAGTTGTCCTGTACTTTGGAGACAGCTGTAGAGTATTTGAGGAGTTCTCTGTTGTAGCCTTCAAGGCTCTGTCTTGTTGATTCAGGCGGTGAAGAGGATTTAGGTCTTATCTTGGTCAAGGAATAACCAGTATTAGCAGTTTGTCTTATTGTATGGGGGGGGGGGGGGTTGTCTGTCCTTTAAAATTCCAATCAGCTTTTCGCACATTCCCGCCCAATGAGTAACGGGTATTTAATTGCAAATTAGCCAAAAATTCTAGAAAGTCTTCTACTCTATTGTGACCTCCAACAGAAAGAAAAGCCAGAGATGTGTGGTGGACTTGCCTAATCCCTAGGCTCTCCTTACTTATAAAAGTCTTTGCATAGTGATGTTAATAGAACATTTACACATTACCCGGGTTTTATAGAAAGTTATGTAAGCTCTATTGTGAAATGTCACGCCTTAGGATGTAAGGTCTTGAGATGAGATCAGCCACGGCATGGAACAACTTCCAATCTAGGTCGTTATCCTAGAGACTTTGATTTGTGTCCGAAAGAAAATTTTGGCTCGTTGTATCACTACCGGTTGGTGATTGTTTGATACAAAAATCCAAAAATTGATGTTCTTTTAGGAGTGACTCTCAAAATGGACACCACCAGGTTGGATTTAAAGATGGTAAGATCACCAAAAAAGGCCAACAACTTCCAATCTAGGTCGTTATTTTTGACTTTGATTTGTGTCTGAAACCAAATTTTGGCTTGTTTTATTACCGGTTGGTGATTGTTTGTTATAAAAATCCCAACATTGATGTTCCTTTAGGAGTGATCACTAAATGGGCACCATCAAATTGGATTTAAAGATGGTGGAATCACCAAAAAAGGCCAACAACTTCCAATCTAGGTTGTTATTCTTGACTTTGACTTGTGTTTGAAACCAAATTTTGGCTCGTCTTGTCACTACTGGTTGGTGATTGTTTGATAAAAAAAATTGATGTTCCTTTTGGAGTGACCATAAAATGGCTACCACCAGGTTGGATTTAGAGATGGTGGAGACAACAAAGAAAGGGCGAAAAACATGGTGAGAGACCCTATTAATTTTCGGCACCCAAATTCCAACTGGATCAGTAACAAAGCCAAACATTAAAGAGGTAGCCCATCTCTAAAATCTATAGATGGCACCAACTGGATTTCACTAATTGTGGAGACCACCTTAGACAAAAAAAAATAACCAGACAGACACATTTCTGCTTCATTGGACTACCAAAAGACAGTCATTGGGCCCATGTTTTTTCCCGGGGGGAGGGGTAGGGGAGGTGGATAGCCAAAAGGTGTTTTGTGTCTATACCACCAATTTAAACAATGTCTGTGAAGAAAAAAATTGACCTAGAGTAAAGTTTTGTAAGTGTCCCCTCTTTGGAGTCCTTTAATTGTAGCTACTGCCTCAATAAGGGTACATACTTCAAAGATATGAGGAAGTGAATGTTGGGGGAAGAGGTTCCCATAGTTGAACAAAGTGGTTTGTTTCTCCAGTGGGTCCTTCCTATAATCCAGGGTTAGCACCATTTATAGACCATTAAGCAAAAACTCCTCTCAGAACATGTATGTTTGTTGCCAAAATCCTTCCATGGAACTTCCAACATGACATTCCTCATGCTTCTTGGCACTCTCCACAAGGAGAAAGATTCTCCCTTAGATCCCCAGTCAAAGGCCTCTTAACCAACGAATACAGATCTCTTGTTTTGTACTTAGGAAGGGCAAACACCCAGAAACACGTGTCTCCAAATGGAGCTTCTGGCTTGGCTTTTTATTCCAAGTCATGTGGCTTGTTAAAGGGTCAATATTAAATTTTAGGATTGCTACCGCCAATAGGTGGACCTATTAAGACTCGCAGAAGACTGATCTTTCTACCGAGCGTTAATCCGTCAAGTTGCCGTTGCTCGAGATCGAGTTTAAAGGTGTTGTCCACCACCTTAACATTGATGTCCTATCTTTAGTATAGGTCATCATGTCTGATCGGCCAGGGTCCGACACCAGACACACCGCCAATCAGCTGTTCTCAGTGCCAGCAGCAGCAGAAGGTCAGAAATGTTCAGTTCCGGAGCTGCCCATTAGGATAGGTCATCTCAACATCTGATTAGCCAAGGTCCAACACCCGGCATCTTTGCCGATCAGCTGTTCTTAGTGCCGGCAGCAGCAGAAGGTCAGGAATGTTCAGTTCCGGATCTGCCCATTAGGATAGATCATCAGCATCTGATCGGCCAAGGTCCGACACCGGGCATCCTAGCCGATCAGCTGCTCTCAGTAGAAGGCCAGAAATGCTCAGTTCCGGAGCTGCCCTGTCTTCTAATAGCGGTTGTTGCAGAGTACTGCACATTCGCCTCCCATTCAAATCAATAGGAAGCAGATATGCAATACCCGGCCGCAGCCAATATCAGAAGACGGGGGGGCTCCGGAACTGAGCTTTTCTGGTCACTTGCTGCCACCACCAATACCAAGAACATTTGCTTGGCGGGAGTGCCAGGTATCGGACCCCGGACGAGCAGACATTGATGACCTATCCTAAGGATAGACCATCACTGTTAAAGTAGTGGACAACCCCTTTAAGGCCGCTAAATAATAATAACCTCCAATAGGTGGCACTAGAGTTCAAGTCCTCTTCCTCTCTCAAGAGGCAATTTGCACAATTGTCAAAATAGCTCAATATCTCCTCACTCTGCCAAATATCGGACTGCGGTGAAATGTCAGGCAAGTCAGCATTTACAAGTTGTGTGTTCTCTATAGATTAAGCATCTATATTGCCTTTCTAGCCTTGACCACTGCAAAATGTGCACGCCTATGAACATCAACACAAAAAGTGCAAACCGTGCTGGGCACAGACCCCCGCATGGGGCATTTTATTTTAATTTTCTTTAGGGATTTTAATTGAATTTTTTTTTATATGTAAAATAAAAGTTTTTGAGAAGTTTTGACTTTAACGTTCTGAACTGAAGTTTACCTGTTCAAAAAGTTGAAAACAAAATAGGTTGCATTGAACTTTGAGAGTAAAGTTTATTTAACTGATTGCCGGGTGAGACACGCGGTCTAGGAATGTGAGAGCTGCGACACGCCGGGACAAACATTGGCTGGAAGAGTATGGCCGTGGTCATCTACACCTACCTGCGAGGTGGAAACACAAAGGGGCAATCTGTGAAGAGGAACAACAGAATGTCACTGGCTCTTTATTGATTTGTAGTTTGAAAAAAATCAAACATCTTGTCCTATGAAGCTCAGGAAACAACTGGGGACCTATGATGTGGGGTCTCCTCTCCAGCAAAATCATCCCCCACACCCTATGGCTCATTTGGATGGGCCTCCTCTAGTAGCATAACGTGAAGCTTGTGGGCCCCAATGTAAAATCTAAAACTGGGACCCCAACAATCACAAATATTTAATATTAATAGTATTTATATTTGGGGCAATAGAACCTTTCTGGCTCCCCTAGGCTCCAGGACCAGTTTGCAATTGCAACCCCTGCACCTATTATACAGTAGTTACACCCTTGTCCTTAACCCCAGGCATTTTTCATTTAGGCACTTTTGTTTTTCCCCTTTCTTCCAAGCTCCATAACTTTTTTTTATTTCACCATTGATGTAGCAGCATTATAGCTTTATTTTTTATAAGATAAATAAGGAGGCAGCAAGCAGACATAAGACCAGGAAGCAGGTAGCAGAAACAGTGAAGGTCACAGGCAGACAGGAGACCGGGAAGCAGGTAGCAGAAACAGTGAAGGTCACAGGCAGACAGGAGACCGGAAAACAGGTAGTAGAAACAGTGAAGGTCACAGGCAGACAGGAGACTGGGAAGCAGGTAGCAGAAACAGTGAAGGTCACAGGCAGACAGGAGACTGGGAAGCAGGTAGCAGAAACAGTGAAGGTCACAGGCAGACAGGAGACTGGGAAGCAGGTAGCAGAAACAGTGAAGGTCACAGGCAGACATAAGACCAGGAAGCAGGTAGCAGAAACAGTGAAGGTCACAGGCAGACAGGAGACCTGAAAACAGGTAGTAGAAACAGTGAAGGTCACAGGCAGACAGGAGACCGGGAAGCAGGTAGTAGAAACAGTGAAGGTCACAGGCAGACAGGAGACCGGGAAGCAGGTAGTAGAAACAGTGAAGGTCACAGGCAGACAGGAGACCGGGAAGCAGTAGCAGAAACAGTGAAGGTCACAGGCAGACAGGAGACCGGGAAGCAGGTAGCAGAAACAGTGAAGGTCACAGGCAGACAGGAGACCGGGAAGCAGGTAGCAGAAACAGTGAAGGTCACAGGCAGACAGGAGACCGGAAAACAGGTAGTAGAAACAGTGAAGGTCACAGGCAGACAGCAGACCGGGAAACAGGTAGCAGAAACACTGGAGGCTGCAGGCAGATAGGAGACCAGGAAGAAGGTAGTAGAAGCACTGGAAGCCACAGGCAGATAGGAGACCAGGAAGAAGGTAGTAGAAGCACTGGAGGCTGAAGGCAGACAAGAGACTGAGAAACAGGTAGCAGAAACACTGGAGGCTGCAGGCAGATAGGAGACCAGGAAGAAGGTAGTAGAAGCACTGGAAGCCACAGGCAGATAGGAGACCAGGAAGAAGGTAGTAGAAGCACTGGAGGCTGAAGGCAGACAAGAGACTGAGAAACAGGTAGGATAAACACTGGGGGCCGCAGGCAGACAGGAGATCGGGAAGCAGATAAAAGCACTGGAGGCTGCAGACAGAAAGGATACTGGGAAGCAGATAGCAGAAGCAATGGAGGCTGCAGGTAAACAGGAAAACTAAAAGTTTTAATACTAAACACAACAAAGTTCAATGGACCGGGGTTAGGGAAGGAGAGCCTGTTCCCAGGACAAGTGTGTAACACAAAGTCTTGGGAAGACTGGAAAGCAGGTAACAATGGGGTTACAGGCAGACAGGAGACTGGGAAGCTGGTAGCAGAAACAATGGAGGCTGCAGGCAGACAGGAGACCGGGAAACAGGTAGAAGAAGCACTGGAGGCCACAGGCAGACAGGAGATCGGGAAGCTAGAAGATACACTGGAGGCAGCAGGGAGACTGGAGACTGGGAAACAGGTAGCAGGTAACAGAAGCACTGGAGGATGCAGGCAGACAGGAGACTGGGAAACAGGTAGCAGAAGCACTGGAAGCCACAGGCAGACAGGAGACCAGGAAGCAGGTAGTGGAAGCACTGGAGGCCGCAGGCAGACAGGAGACCGGAAAGCAGGTAGCGGAAGCACTGGAGGCCGCAGGCAGAGAGGAGACCGGGAAGTTGTTATAAGACGCACTGGAGGCTGCAGGCAGACCCACAGGCAGACAGGAGACCAGAAAGCAGGTAACAGAGGTACTGGAGGCAGCAGTCAGACATAAGACTGGAAAGCAGACAGTAGAAGCACTGAAGACAGCAAGCAGACAGGAGACCAGGAAGAAGGTAGCAGAAGCAATGGAGGCTGCAGGTAGACAGGAAAACTAAAAGTCTTAAGATGCAGGTGTGTGTCCTGGTGAGCTTTATATAGGCCCAGGCAGATGATCACATGGGAGCACGCTGGGCTAACTGCAAAGACCGACGTGGAGCACAACAAAGACCAACAGACTTGCGGAGGAAAGCCTGGACCCAGGACAGGTGTGTAACACAAAGTCTCTTACTTTTGCTTGCCCTGTTGATTTATGTAAAGTTTGTTGAAACAACAGTGACCACTTAAAGCCTATTGGTTCATATAGAAATATATAAGAAAGAAACACTCAAAAAAGTGTGTGTAGACCAAAGAAGTTAGATATTTGCATACTGTCCATTGGAGTGGGCAAATATAGATGATCTCCCTTTTTGGATATTATAGCTGCCGCATCAGCCATTTCTGGAGGCTACATTGGCCCTTAAACAACTTGTTTGGGCCAACCCAAAACGTCGACTTGAAGCCTCAATGCCTGCTTAACTCCAATCCTTCTAAAAAGAAATACTCAAAATGCGTGTGTAGGCCAAAGAAGTTAGACATTTGCATACTGTCCATTGGAGTGGGCAAGTAAACATGATTCCCTTTTTGGACATCATAGCTGCCAGATCGGCCATGTCTGTAGGCTACATTAGCCCTTAAACCACTTATTTGGGCCAACCCAGAACTTCGACTAGAAGCCCCAATGTTTGCTTAACTCCAATCCTCCTAAAAAAGAAATACTCAAAAAGTGTGTGTAGACCAAAGAAGTTAGACATCTGCATACTGTCTATGGGGGGGGGGGAGTAAAGCTGATTCCTCTTTTTGGACATCATAGCTGCCACATCAGCCATGTCTGTAGGCTACATTGGCTTTTAAGCCACTTGTTTGGGCCAACCCAGAACTTTGACTTGAAGCTTCAATGCTTCCATAACTCCAATCCTTCTAAAAAAGACATACTCAAAAAGCGTGTGTAGACCAACTGTCTATTGGCGGGGGGCAAGTAAAGCTGGTCCCCCTCTTTAGACATCATAGCTGCCACATCGGCCAGGTTTGGAGGCTACATTGGCCCTTAAACCACTTGTTTGGGCCAACCCAGAACTTCGACTTGAAGCCCCAATGCTTGCTTAACTCCAAGCCTTCTAAAAAAGAAATACTCAAAAAGTGTGTGTAGACCAAAGAAGTTAGACATTTACATACTGTCAATTGGGGAAGGGGGGGGGGAGTAAAGCTGATCCCCCCCCTCTTTGGACATCATAGGTGCCACATTTGCCAGGTTTGGAGGCTACACTGACCCTAAAGCCACTTGTTTGGGCCAACCCAGAACTTCGACTTGAAGCCTCAATGCTTCCATAACTCCAATCCTTCTAAAAAAGACATACTCAAAAAGTGTGTGTAGACCAACTGTCCATTGGCGGGAGCAAGTAAAGCTGATCCCCCTCTTTGCACATCATAAGTGCCACATCAGCCAGGTTTGGAGGATAATAACGAATAACGTTTGGAACACCATTCTAAGTCTGAACTGGGTGCAAAAAACCTAAAAAACATCACTATGGGGAGATAAGGTATGCACACCAGTGACTATGTAAGGGGAATACATGGAATAGCAGAAACTGCTGTGTGAATACTGACTTGAAAAATCCAATAGCTATATGAAGAGTGAAAATGTGAAAAATGGAATCTGCATTACTGCCATGAACATATGAATCAAGAGAAATTTAGCTACTGAATTGATCAATGCAATAGAGCCCCAACACTACGCCAAAGTATTTCTCTACGTTGGGGTCCCTAGCTTGTGTGTGTCCTCTCATGCAGTTAAAAAACTTACCGTGTATGGGAAGCTGAGACCCAGGCTATTTATGCGTATTATATGGATTGGCAATAGGTGTGGTGGGGAGGGTTCACAAACGAAAAACTACTAACAATAACGAATAACGTTTGGAACACCATTCTAAGTCCGAACTGGGTGCAAAAAACCTAAAAAACATCACTATGGGGAGATAAGGTATGCACACCAGTGACTATGTAAGGGGAATACATGAGAGGACACACACAAGCTAGGGACCCCAACGTAGAGAAATACTTTGGCGTAGTGTTGGGGCTCTATTGCATTGATCAATTCAGTAGCTAAATTTCTCTTGATTCATATATTCATGGCAGTAATGCAGATTCCATTTTTCACATTTTCACTCTTCATATAGCTATTGGATTTTTCAAGTCAGTATTCACACAGCAGTTTCTGCTATTCCATGTATTCCCCTTACATAGTCACTGGTGTGCATACCTTATCTCCCCATAGGTTTGGAGGATACACTGACCCTTAATCCACTTGTTTGGGCCAACCCAGAACTTCGACTTGAAGCCTCAATGCCTGCTTAACTCCAATCCTTCTAAAAAAGACATACTCAAAAAGTGTGTGTAGACCAACTGTCCATTGGCGGGGGCAGGTAAAGCTGATCCGCCTCTTTGGACATCATAGCTGCCACATCAGCCAGATCTGATCTACATTGACCCTAAAGCCACCTGTTTCGGCCAACCCAGAACTTTAACTTGAAGCCTCAATGCTTGCTTAACTCCAATCCTTCTAAAAAAGAAATACCCAAAAGCGTGTGTAGCCCAAATAAGTTAGACATTTACATAATGTCCATTGGAGTGGGCATGTAAACATGATTCCCCTTTTTGGACATCATAGCTGCCAGATCGACCATGTCTGTAGGCTACATTGGCCCTTAAGCCACTTGTTTGGTCCAACCCAGAACTTCGACTTGAAGCCTCAACGCTTCCATAACTCCAATCCTTCTAAAAAAAAGACATACTCAGAATGTGTGTGTAGATCAACTGTCCATTGGCAGGGGGGAAGTAAAGCTGATCCCCCTCTTTGGACCTCATAGCTGCCACATCGGCCAGTTCTGGAGGCTACATTGACCCTAAAGCCACCTGTTTGGGCCAACCCAGAACTTCGACTTGAAGCCTCAATGCTTTCATAACTCCAATTCTTCTAAAAAAACATACTCAAAAAGTGTGTGTAGACCAACTGTCCATTGGTGGGGGGCAAGTAAAGCTGATCCCCCTGTTTGGACATCATAGCTGCCACATCGGCCAGGTCTGGAGGCTACATTGACCCTTAAGCCACTTGTTTGGCCAACCCAGAACTTCGACTTGAAGCCTCAATGCTTTCATAACTCCAATTCTTCTAAAAAAACATACTCAAAAAGTGTGTGTAGACCAACTGTCCATTGGTGGGGGGCAAGTAAAGCTGATCCCCCTCTTTGGACATCATAGCTGCCAGATCGGCCAGGTCTGGAGGCTACATTGACCCTTAAGCCACTTGTTTGGCCAACCCAGAACTTCGACTTGAAGCCTCAATGCCTGCTTAACTCCAATCCTTCTAAAAAAGACATACTCAAAAAGTGTGTGTAGACCATCTGTTCATTGGCAGGGGCAAGTAAATCTGATCCCCCTCTTTGGACATCATAGCTGCCACATCGGCCAGGTTTGGAGGCTACATTGGCCCTTAAACCACTTGTTTGGGCCAACCCAGAACTTCGATTTGAAGCCTCAATGCTTTCATAACTCCAATTCTTCTAAAAAAAACATACTCAAAAAGTGTGTGTAGACCAACTGTCCATTGGCGGGGGGCAAGTAAAGCTGATCCCCCTCTTTGGACCTCATAGCTGCCACATCGGCCAGGTCTGGACGCTACATTGACCCTAAAGCCACCTGTTTGGGCCAACCCAGAACTTCGACTTGAAGCCTCAATGCTTCCATAACTCCAATTCTTCTAAAAAAAACATACTCAAAAAGTGTGTGTAGACCAACTGTCCATTGGTGGGGGGCAAGTAAAGCTGATCCCCCTCTTTGGACCTCATAGCTGCCACATCGGCCAGGTCTGGAGGCTACATTGACCCTAAAGCCACCTGTTTGGGCCAACCCAGAACTTCGACTTGAAGCCTCAATGCTTCCATAACTCCAATTCTTCTAAAAAAAACATACTCAAAAAGTGTGTGTAGACCAACTGTCCATTGGTGGGGGGCAAGTAAAGCTGATCCCCCTCTTTGGACCTCATAGCTGCCACATCGGCCAGGTCTGGAGGCTACATTGACCCTAAAGCCACCTGTTTGGGCCAACCCAGAACTTCGACTTGAAGCCTCAATGCTTCCATAACTCCAATCCTTCTAAAAAAAAGTGTGTGTAGACCAACTGTCCATTGGCGGGGGGCAAGTAAAGCTGATCCCCCTCTTTGGACATCATAGCTGCCACATCGGCCAGGTCTGGAGGCTACATTGACCCTAAAGCCACCTGTTTGGGCCAACCCAGAACTTCGACTTGAAGCCTCAATGCTTCCATAACTCCAATCCTTCTAAAAAAAAGTGTGTGTAGACCAACTGTCCATTGGCGGGGGGCAAGTAAAGCTGATCCCCCTCTTTGGACATCATAGCTGCCACATCGGCCAGGTCTGGAGGCTACATTGACCCTAAAGCCACCTGTTTGGGCCAACCCAGAACTTCGACTTGAAGCCTCAATGCTTCCATAACTCCAATCCTTCTAAAAATAGACACTCAAAAAGTGTGTGTAGACCAACTGTCCATTGGCGGGGGGCAAGTATAGCTGATCCCCCTCTTTGGACATCATAGCTGTCACATTGGCCATGTCTGGAGGCTACATTGGCCCTTGAGCCACAAAACAACTTTCTGTATTTTTCATCCATCCGAGCTTTAAACCCGATATCCTGATTTCACCCCGGACCAGCTGTCCCGATAACTCTTGTGCAGACCTGTCATGTTATTTTTGAAAAATGTGTCTCCTTTTTTTTCCCTGTGTAAATTAGTACACCACAATCAGTCATGTTTGCAAAAAAATACAAATATGACTTCAAAAACGAGGAACCCTAGAGGTCAATGCTCTATTGATTACCTGTCAGGGACCGAAAACTCACACAGTCTTCTGCTGGAGAAAAAAATAAAAAACTGCAGCCGGGGACAGTTTGTTTTGTGATTCAGTGTGATTGGAGTCAATTAGACGGTGCACACACAGTGGCCTGTGATAACCCGCATAAGGCGGCCATTGATTTATACACAGATCCCTTTCACTGCCCCTTACATCATTGCTATTTCGCAGCGGATTCCACTTAAAGGAAAAAAGATCTGTGTGAATTCTAAACATGTGTAACGCACGCCGGCCACCGCCGAAATGTGGCCCAGATGCCTCCATCTCTATGAAGCCTGACGCACTTCTGGATCCTGGGAGAGGCCTAAAATAGTAAGGGGACGTTTTCATGGAAAGGGATAACTTGATCGTCGACTTTCAAAGGGAGCTTAGTATAGTGAAGGATGAGGAGTTAAAGGCTATGTACACCTTGGCACTAGTGATGGGCGAGCACTAAAATGTACTCGAATCGGGCAGGTCAGACGCTTCCCACAATCGAAGTCAATGGGAAACTCAAGCATTTTTCCGGAAGCCCCTAACAGGAGGTCCGGGTGCGATATATCTCTCTCTCTGAGCAAATTTAAGCAACTTTATAAATAGTTTTCATTATAAATGTTCTACCAAACTGTTAGTAACCGGTCAGAGCTCCTGTTCCTGACAGCTCTCAGTCCCCCCTCTGAACCCTCAGCCTTATAGATAGCAGTATCTGGGATTATACAGGTCTGGATAGGGGAGAAAGCATCTACAGTCTCAGAGAGGGCAGAGAAAACAAGCTGTAGATAGGGAAGAAAGAATAGTAAGGGCAAATAAGTGCAGGATAGAAGCTGTGCTGGTTATATGGATAAAGTAAACAGTCACAACCTGGATATACACTGAACTCACATCCAACCTATATTACTGGGAGAGACACACAGATCTCACATCCAGCCTATATTACTGGGAGAGACACACAGAGCTCACATCCAGCCTATATTACTGGGAGAGACACACAGATCTCACATCCAGCCTATATTACTGGAGAGACACACAGAGCTCACATCCAGCCTATATTACTGGGAGAGACACACAGAGCTCACATCCAGCCTATATTACTGGGAGAGACACACAGAGCTCACATCCAGCCTATATTACTGGAGAGACACACAGAGCTCACATCCAGCCTATATTACTGGGAGAGACATACAGAGCTCACATCCAGCCTATATTACTGGGAGACACACAGAGCTCACATCCAGCCTATATTACTGGAGAGACATACAGAGCTCACATCCAGTTTATATTACTGGGAGAGACACACAGAGCTCACATCCAGCCTATATTACTGGGAGAGACACAGAGCTCACATCCAACCTATATTACTGGGATGGACACACAGAGCTCACATCCAGCCTATATTACTGGGAGAGAGACACAGAGCTCACATCCAACCTATATTACTGGGAGAGACACACAGACCTCACATCCAGCCTATATTACTGGGACAGACACACAGAGCTCACATCCAGCCTATATTACTGGGAGATACACAGAGCTCACATCCAGCCTATATTACTGGGAGAGATACACAGAGCTCACATCCAGCCTATATTACTGGGACAGACACACAGAGCTCACATCCAGCCTATATTACTGGGAGACATACAGAGCTGACATCCAGCCTATATTACTGGGAGAGACACACAGACCTCACATCCAGCCTATATTATTGGAGAGACACACAGAGCTCACATCCAGCCTATATTACTGGGGAGATACACGCCTTACATCTAGCCTATATTACTGGGAGATACACAGAGCTCACATCCAGCCTATATTACTGGGAGAGATACACAGAGCTCACATCCAGCCTATATTACTGGGAGATACACAGAGCTCACATCCAGCCTATATTACTGGGAGAGATACACAGAGCTCACATCCAGCCTATATCACTGGGATGGACACACAGACTTCATATTTCCTATCGGCAGAATTAGGCTTTTTGATCCATTGAAATCAATTTGATGTGGTTTTCCAGGATTTATAGAAATTGTACCATCGCTCCAGATGTCCTTTCTGGTCTTTGTTTACCTCCTGCATATATCATTCAGATGACCGCTGCAGCCAATCAATGTTGATGGCGTGTATGGAATGTGACCGTAAAAACTAAAGATTGACTGTAAGGCCTACATCAACGATGTGTAGGATATAATCACTGTAGGATGTAAACAGAGACCGGTGGGAACAACCAGCATGCCAGAAGATGGAATAGTTGAGTATAGGGTTTTTTTTTCCGAAAAACCCTTTAAAGTCTCCATCCTTGTCAACAACAAGCATGGACCATCACAATCTGTAGGAGAACCTGAATAGGTTTTGTGGTTTACAGTTTTTCCTTTCTCCATAGCCAAGAGAAAACATCAATGGTGGAACCATCCAAAAGAAAACAAAGGCTTCTTGGACCACCTGTTGTGAGGGAATTTACATCTTCTAGTGCCCTGATAGATGACCCTCGTGTTTTCTTTCTTTTTTTTCCTTTTAGTGACCTGAAGAACTTTCAGTTGAAGTGTCACCAATGAGCCGTAAAGAGCAATCAGTGGAGGTCCTTCC
This sequence comes from Anomaloglossus baeobatrachus, assembly GCF_048569485.1. Taxonomy (NCBI): domain Eukaryota; kingdom Metazoa; phylum Chordata; class Amphibia; order Anura; family Aromobatidae; genus Anomaloglossus; species Anomaloglossus baeobatrachus. The sequence goes on from NW_027442561.1 coordinate 24,420, forward strand.
TGCCACCTACTATATTACATGCCATCACCTTTGCAGCCCTCAGTCCATGCATGGTCACACTCAAGGAAAGTGAAATGTCCTGCTTCAGTAGACCCTGTCTGTTTACATTACCTGCTACAGCAGAAGAGCGGAAATTCACTCCCTGCTCTGCTAAGCATCATTAACCTCAATGAGAGCAAATAACCTGCCCTGATAGGGACCATTCAGGGTGCAATCTTTCATCCTCAGGGTGAGGAAGGATTATCTTTTTATCACAATATACTCCCTCACAGAAGCAACGATGCCAAATAATCCTTGTCCAGGCACACTGATCAGTAGTGAAGACTTACGGAATACAATGAAATTCCTTTAATTCAGGACTTGTATAATATGGAAACCTGGAATTTGGCATTGGGCTGGGACAAGTAAGGAACCAGAACCGGATTCTCTACTTTTGAGAAGAGTCTTCGACATGTTTGACGTCCGGTTAGAGAACAAGGCCAACTGTTTAGGTTTGTGGAGACATGCCTCTTCTCTATAGGCCATGCCCTATAACCATCCAATTCCCACCCAAAACGGAGGTTTGTGTAGAAGAATTGTCAACTCTTCCAGAAGTCCTGGAGGTCTCTACTTTTTTGATGGAGCTTCTCACATGTTCTGGGGGAGTTGTCAAGCTTTATAGTGTAATTTTGGGCCACATTGTCATCTGGCCAAGGAATAGTTTGAGAATTGACCCAAGAGAGTTGTCCCACCATGGGTCTTAGCTGCTGTCCAGATTTCTACTCTTGAGAAGTGTCTTCGACATGTTTGACGTCTGGTTAGAGAACAAGGCCAACTGTTCAGGTTTGTGGAGACATGCCTCTTCTCTATAGGCCATACCCTATAACAACCCGATTCCCACCCAAAGTGAAGGTTCTAGTAGAAGACTTGTCAACTCTTCCAGAAGTCCTGGAGGTCTCTACTTTTTGATGGAGCTTCTCACATGTTCTGGGGGAGTTGTCAAGCTTAATAGTGTAATTTTGGGCCACATTGTCATCTGGCTAGGAGTAGTTTGAGAATTGACTCAAGACTTGACCCACCATGGGTCTTAGCTGCTGCTCAGGAGCGTCATGTGGTGGATATCTGAAATGGTAGCTTTTAAAAAAATCTGCCTTTAGGTGTGAAGAGTGTCATGAGCCCTGACCATGACAATTCAGTTTTTCGCCAGAGAGGACAGTTCGATTAGACAATAATGGGGGAGGAGGAAGTTTAATAAGTTTAGTAATCGTCATCTTGACTCTACCCTCATGGGGTTATGGATATGGGTATGGACTTTGTGCATGTAGCATTGAGGAAGTAGTGACAAATAGCAGAACCTGAATGGATAATGAGAGGTTGCACACATTCGTGAGCAGGTTTAACGTTTGAGTAGACAGTTATCCAAATAGCAAAAAAAGTCCAAATAAATCCAAGGTGGCGAATAACAAATAAAAAGGACAACAAACCAAAGAATCTTGTGGCTGAGATTTAGTCATTCATTCTAGCCAATTCTTCCGGAATATCTATGAGTTGACACCTAGACAACTGTTTGAAATAGCAAGTCTCCAAGTGGTCGCAAAAGGTCTTCTGAAGCTTCCCATGAAGGCAGTTTTCAGGTGGTATGTTTTGTCAATTCAGGGGTGTGTAAAGGGGTAAATAAATGGGGGAGTTGGCGCTTTAAAAAAGGTAGCGACTATGAGAAAATATTTGGAAACACGCGTCACAAAGGGAAACCCTGAACCTCCCAGAGGATGGCAAGAATGAACAAACAAAGTGTGGCCACGGACTCCGCATCACTCAGATGACAACCAACCTTGCCTAAAAAGGGACAATCCTAATGGCCATGATTCACAGCCCGTATTAGGACCGCAATGCATGGACAGACCGCCTATGAGGTTGAAAGTTTGTGTAACGCTTGCCACCGGAAATGGTGAAGTAGAGAGCAGAAGTGGACGCACTGGACCACAGGGGGACGCTGGGCTTACCCTTTAGTGGGGGGGGGGGGGGGTGATTAATTGCCTACCGCGAGGCGGACACCAGGTGCTACTCTCAGGGCAAAGACTGGGACTGTGGCAGCTGACCCCCAGGGCAAGGGCGGACACAGGAGCAGACAGGCTGTGGTTGGTTACACTGGCGGGTTAGACAGGGACAGTCTCTGGTATAGCGAGGCCTGCCAGGGTAGCTGAAGCCTGAGGCATGTCCAGGTTGGATAGGCACAGTTTCTGGTATAGCAAGGACTACCGGGGTAGATGAGGCTGGAGGCACGGCTGGGTAGGACAGGCACAGTCTCTAGTTCAACAAGGACTACCAGGGTAGATGAGGCTAGAGGCATGGCTGGGACGGGCAGGTAGGGAAGTAGTGCACTGTAATAAAGCACAGCGGACAAGGGAACCTGACAACTAGCTGGGTAGTGCACAAAAACACTAGCTAACTAAACATGTTGTTCAGGCCCCTCCCCTAGTGGGAGAGTGCCTTACGTACCCAGCACTTCCTGGGAGTGGCGAGCTGGCTCTTAAAGAAAAGGGAAGCGTTGCGCACACCCCAGGAACAATCCTGCAAAACTTGAGGCGCGTGCACAGGCCCCGGAAAGAGAAAGCAGGGAGTGCACATGTGGAGGAGTGTGGAGACGCTGGGGCACATGTGAGAGCCGGCCGCAGCGAAGAGTAGCGTGCGTCCCTGTGGGGGGAGGAAAATGGGAAGTGCAGGGACGCCAGTGCTACAGTTTGAGTTGGCGGACCATTGGTCAGTCCATACATTCCAGTCTATATACCCCTGAACCTGGTCCAAGGAGTAGGAGACATCATGCATCTCCTACTTACGAAACCAAGAGAGAAGAGGACAATACAGTGCTCTAAAGTTTTGCTTTTGTTCCTCTCCTATACAGACATGACACTATGTTGGTGCGAATAGCAGCACAAAGCACGAGAGCGGACATAGCGAGTCATTTATCTCAATCCTCTCCCAGCAGGAACATTACACGAGGCCTCGCTAACAGGCCGGGCTGCGGCAATGAGCACAGTGCATCACGTCTAATTTAGAGGGTCAGCGGTTCTGCCAGTAATACACGCCGCTGCTTGGAAGTGAAATATGGAATTATCTCTCGCGGCTTCGCTCATTGACTGCTGTGATTTAATAAATGGTCATGTTTATGGAAGATACGGCCGCGTTGTTCTTTCACTTAGCAGCATTATTATACTAGGATACTCAATAGTTTGAAAGGAAGGACCTCGCCCAATCTGCCTATTTTACCGGGACTTAAAATGTGCAAATTATATACAAGTCATGGCCGACACTCCATGTAGCTTCTCGTCCAAGACATATATGAAGGTAGTGACTTATACGGAAGGGGAAAAAGAAATCTATGTGAAAAGCAATTTTTATTTTTGGGATGATTTTGGGGTAACTTAATCTACTGATAGAAACTGCTAATGCAACACTTGATCTTTCAAAGAAAGGAGTGTAACGCTCGCGGCCAGTCTAAGGGCAGCGAGCGGGGTTAGTGGACCCACTGGACCACAGAGGGGACCCTGGATTACCCTTTAGTGGGATGGGCTTAACTATGCCAGGTACCACTACCAGGGCAATTACCGGGATTGTGGCAACTGACCCCCAAGGCAGGTGACAAACTCAGGAATAGACAGGCACAGCGGGGTGACTGAGGCAGGCAGGTACGGACAAGAGTGGTGGGCACGGCAGGGATAGGCAGGTATGGAAAGGCAGGCTTAGATGACGGACACAGGGATAATGGAACCTGACAACTAGCTAGCAGACTGGTATACTGACTAACTGATTGTGTTGTGCAGGCACCTCCCCTAATGGGAGGGTGCCTTAAATACACAGTGCCTTTCACCCATAGGCTGAGAGGCATTTCTGGGAATTAGCACGCTGGTCCTTTAACAGTAGGACCAGTGTGTGCGCGCGCATTTTAGGCGATCTATCAGGAACCCTGTGCGGCATATACAGGGCCAAGGAGGGGAAAGAGGCAGCAGCACACGTGGATGGCCGGGGAAGTGCAGTGGAGGACGCAACCCAGCCGGGGCGGTGAATACGTCGGCGTCTCTGCAGATGCACTGGCACTACTAGGAGTTTCACTCGTCTCATAATCGACTAAGTGTCTAGTCATCATGGTCATCAACCAACATACAAGGCCAGTTACTCTCCATCGGGGCAACGGTCGATCTGGTTTTATAAAAATGAACCAGTATGGTGGCATTTTTCCAGATTTTGACAGAATATCCAATGTACAATAGATAAAGCCAAGGCTTTATCCACATCCAGCTTTGTAGTCACAATTGGCATACGTTCCGGTGACGCTTTCCCAAATTTGTTCCTTCCTGTTGCCCTCGCACCCCGTAAAACACTTTTTGAGTATAAACTAGGCAAGTAGATATCGATATACCATTTTTTCAGTATATAGAGATATACAGTTAAAAGAAAAAAGTATACCATGGGATTGTTTCTTACAATGGGAGTCAACTGCCAACATATTACCAATGTAATCTCCGACAGAAAGAAGAGTCCAAAAAAAATGTTTGACATACGTCAAAAAGAAGAGAACATCACATATTTGATTTGTTACCTGGACATAGGAGGATAAACCGGTGTGAAATTTCATTATCTCTCTAGGTGATCAGATTTGACCCAACACAACGTGGGTCACGACATAAATCCAATGTCACTGCCCTATTGGCCTTTCATGGGAATGTTCAGCCGGTTCAGATTTTTAGAATCCTGACCTTCTGATTCGGCGAAAGAACGGAGAAAACGAACAATGATCATCATGACGTTCTGGACTTTCAAGGAATCAAATTCCCTGACTGTCACTTTTATTTGCCTTTAGGTTCACATTAGTCAATAGAAAAGGGCAAAAATAAACAGCTCCATAAACAAGGGCGGCCATCGCTGACCCACGAGGCCAAAGTGCAGCAATAAATTGATAGTGGCGGTTTCTGCAGTTGTGTTCTGTGCACTGTTTATACAAGGCACAAGGATTGAAAAATGATGCTTCACAAATCTGCTTAAGCCTGCAGGACTTGGGGTAGGGTAGAGATATCAAACTAGCCCCAGGACTTAGGTTAGGGTAGGGCTACCTGTTGGCCCCAGGACTGGGTTAGGGTAGAGGTACCCAAATAGTCCCAGGGCTTGGGTTTGGATAGAGGTACCCAGCTGACCCCAGGACTGGGTTATGGTAGAGGTACCCAACTAGTCCAAAGGCTTGAGTTTGGGTAGAGGTACCCAGCTGGCCCAAGGGTTTAGGTAGAGGTACCCAGCTGTTGCCCGGTCCTTGGGTTAGGGTAGAGGTATCCAACTGACCCCAGGGCTTGGGTTAGGGTAGAGGTACCCAGCAGCCCCAGAGCTGGGTTAGTGTAAAAGTACATAGCTGATGCCAGAGCTTGGGTTTGAGTAGACGTACGAAGATGGCCCCAGGGCTTGGGTTTGAGTAGAGGTACCCAGCTGGCCCAAGAGCTTCTGTTAAGGTAGAGGTACCCAGCTGGTCCCAGGACTTGTGTTCGAGTAGAGGTGCCCAGCAGCCCCAAGGCTGGGTTAGGGTAGATGTACACAGCTGATGCCAGGGCTTTGGTTAGGATAGTGGTACCAAGCAGGCCCCACGGCTTGAGTTTGAATAGAAGTACCAAGATGGCCTTAGGGCTTGGGTTTGGGTAGAGGTACACAGCTGGCCCCAGAGTTTGGGTTAAGGTACAGGTACCCAGCTGGCCCCAGGACTTGTGTTAAAGTAGAGGTGCCCAGCAGCCCCAAGGCTGGGTTAGGGTAGAAGTACACATACAGCTGATCCCAGGGCTTGGGTTTAGGGTAGTGATACTAAGCAGGCCCCCGGCTTGGGTTTGAGTAGAGGTACTAAGATGGCCCCAGGGTTTGGGTTAGAGTAAAGTAGAGATACCCAGCTGGACCAAGAATTTGGGTTAGGGTAGGGTTACCTAAATAGCCCCAGGACTTTGGACAGGCTTAGATGCACCTAACTGGTCCTTGAACTTGGGTTAGGGTAGAACATAGATGGACCCAAGACTTGTGTTACTGTTGAGGTACCTACAGTTGGTAGTTGGACTTAAGACTTAGGTTAGGATAGAGGTACATAGTTGGCCTCAAGAGTTGGATTAGATGAAAGATGTCTACCTGGCTCTAAGACTTGGGTTAGGGTTAAGGTACCCAGCTGACCCTAAAACTTGAGTTATTGTAGAGGTATCCAGCTGGTACCATGACTTTGCTTCGTGTAGAATTACCGAGCTTTCACCAGGACTTAGGTTAGCATAGAGTTATGTATCTAACCCTTGGAACTGGGTAAGAATAGGATTACCTAGCTGGTCCCTGGACTTGAGAAAGGGTACGTGTCCCCAGGTCTAGGGCCTCCGTAGCTAGTCCAATTATTGATTCTCTAAATGAGGTTTAGCAGGAAGAGAATGAAATCGCAATAGCTTATAAAAAAGTGGGCACATTACAGATACAAAGCTTGAAATAAGCAAGAATATTCACATTTCTGAACCAGCAGGTGAATCGCCCATATGCTCAGGTATCATTACCATTTATAATTAGGCACCGTCAGCCGCATCTCCCTCGTTAATACGTCCTGTCTATGTGTATAAATGTAATTTAATTAATACAAGTAACACCTCAGGCACCGGGGATGATCCCCCGGGCGAGAACGTTTCCCAGTCACCGCACACAGAATCAGATCAGTCACAGGGAAATCACATGGAGACAGTGTGACACTCCGGAGACAACACCTCGGGGGACGCAGGCTCCGGTTTCAAATTCTTGACGTTCATTTCATATTTATTTACTGGCCTCATACCAAAGAAAACATTCAGTTTATTCAAGTGGAGACCCGGTTGTGTGTTCTGGCTGACGAGACACGGGGTAATTGGTCATTACACTGAGGATTTGCAATACATGGTAATTGGTGGGTACTACATGGACTCTAATCGTAGGGCACATAGAAGGTAATTCATGTACTCTGAATGCACCTTCCCGGTTTATGGTCCATGACTTTTTATTGATTAAGTTCTTAATATATCTTTATAGCAGTAAGAGCATCAGACTCTGAAACAGAGCACCACATCTCCAGCACAAAGATACATACATTTCGGTCGGCTCAAAGTCTACACTAGAGGGAGCTTATGAGCTTAGTGCAAAATGTGCTAAAATTGAGCTGGTTCCTAGACTGCCTAGTCCTTGGACGTGGGTTTGGGTAAAGATAGTCAGCTAGCCCTAGGACTTGAGTTGCAGAAGAAATACTGAGCTGATCCTAGAATTTGGGTTGGGGTAAGGGTACCCAGCTGGCTCCAAGACCTGGGTTACGGTAGAAGTACCCAGCCAGCCCCAAGAATTGGGTTAGGTTAGATGTACCCAGCTAGCCCAAGGTCATGGTTTAGGATAGAAGTATCCAGCTAGCCCCAGGACTTTGGTTAGGGTAAACATACCCAGCTAGCCCCAGGACTTTGGTTAGGGTAAACATACCCAGCTAGCCCCAGGACTTAGTTTAGGGTAAACTTACTCACCAGGCTCCAGAACGTGGCTTAGGGTAGACATACTCAGCTAGCCCCAGGACTTGGTTTAGGGTGGATGTATTCAGTTGACCCCAGTACTTGGGCTAGGGTAGATGGGCCTGGCTGGCCCCAGGACTTGGTTTAGGGTAGCAGTACTCAGCTGATCCCAGAACTTGGTTTAAGCTAAAGATATAAAGCTGGCCCTAGAACTTGGGTTAGGGTAGAAGTACCCAGCTTGCCCCTGGACTTGGTTTAGGATAGGCAAACCCAGCTGGCCCCAGGTTTAGGGTTTAGGTTTAGGGTAGGGGTACCAAACTGGACACAGGACTTGGGTTAGGTTAGATGCACCCAGCTGGCCCATGGACTTGGGTTAAGGTAGACGTACCCAGCTAGCCCCAGGTCTTGGGTTAGGTAAAGGTACCCAGCTTGCCCCAGAACGTGGGTTAGGGTAGACATACCCAGCTGGCCCCAGGACTTGGGTTAAGGTAGAGGTACCCAGCTAGTTCCAGGACTTGGCTTATGGTAAAGGTATCCAGCTGGCCCCAAAACTTTTTTTTAGAGTAGACATGCCTAGCTAGACCCAGGACCTAGTTTATGGTACATGTACCTAGCTGGCCCTACGACTTGGTTTATGGTAAACGTACCAAGCTGGCCACAGAACTTGGGTAGGTTAGACGCACCCAGCTGGCCCATGGACTTGGGTTAAGGTAGACGTACCCAGCTAGCCCCTGGACGTGGGTTAGAGTAGAGGTAACCCAGCTGGCCCCAAAACTTTATTTAGGGTAGATGTGCCCAGCTAGCCCCAGGACTTGGTTTATGGTAAATGTACCTAGCTGGCCCCAGGACTTGGGTTAGAGTAGAGGTACCTAGCTGGCCCCAGGACTTGGGTTAGAGTAGAGGTACCTAGCTGGCCCCGGGACTTGGGTTAAGGTAGAGGTTTACAGCTAGCTGCAGGACTTGGGTTAGGGTAGAGGTACATAGCTGACCCCACGATTTGGGTTAGTTTCGAGGTCCCTATCTGGTCCAAGGACTTGGATTAGGGTAGAGGTCCCTATCTGGTCCAAGGACTTGGATTAGGGTAGAGGTCCCCAGTTGGTCTAAGGACTTGGATTAGAGTATGAGTACTTGGCTAGCCTCAGGATTTCAGCTCTGACCCTTAAAAAGATATATTAAAGAGGTTGTAGGAGATTAGACAGAAACAACAGCTTACACTCAGAAATAGCACCATCCTTGTCCACAGGCCGTGCGGGGTATTACAGTCAAGGTCTATTCACATAAATGGAGCCAAGCAGCTGTACCAGACACGGCCTGTGGTTAAACGTGACAGACTTTCTGGAAGGATACAGCCATGTTTTTCTAATCTCATGCAGCAGTTGGTAGGTATCACAATCGGGAAATTACCAATAACCAGTTATGGCTTCCAACAATATCATGTCTGTGACAATAAGACATGATGGGACACTTAGGCTGGATATTATTCACCAAAAAAACCTCTTTTCTATTAGGGATAAGTGGCGCCAAATCCATATCAGCTGAATATCCCGGTCCTAAAAACATTGGCGGATTTCGCAGTTGGGCTACATTTTGGCTTTTCCATTGAACACCGTGCGGAAAATCTGCAACAATCCGAGGCTGCGATTCTTTTCCTCTGCCTAGTAAAAAGGAAAATGATATCAACATCCTTTAATTAACAACGAATGAGATATCAAAGTCCCTTCTGGCCAAAAGATACCCCCCTCCCTCCCCGTTAGACAAAGCAGCGAAGTCTCAGATGTAGCAGCGACAGATCAGTGAACTGGAAGAGAAATAAAGCCCTAGAGCGACGGATCCAGACTGATTATTCATGATACAACCCGGGAGCTTCGCTTCCATAAACACCATTACCTTGAACTTAACGAAAACCCTCAGTGTAACCAATAAAAATAATCAAATTGTGGGACGTTTCCACTAATGAGCCGCTGTTAACTATTGATCCGGAGCATTCCAGGCTGCTAATAAGGGATTTACACGCTCTCGTAGTGAGGAAAGTCACCGGTGAAGAGCATTTTATATAAAGACAAGAGGCATCCCACTGTCACGATGACTATGGGATGGGCTGCTAAGCTATCCCTCAAGGTAGGGAGGCCCTATGCTATCCCTAATCTCAGGGATACTCCTGATGGTGGAGATGCCTGAGTCTCCTTCCTGGCCTTGCTCCTGACTAGTCCTGATCGGATTCCCCCTCCCCCTCGAGAGCGACAGAGACAAGAGTGTGATGAAGCCTTCAGATACAGACAGACAAGGGAAAACCAAAACTCTGAACACACATATAGGTAAAGACAAAAAGGAATCGGGGCTCCTAATCTGTCCCTGAAGCTAGGGGGACCCTATGCTATCCCTAATATCAGGGATACTCTTGATGGTGGAGATGCTTGAATCTGCTCCCTCGCCCTGCTCCCGCCCAGTCCTGATTGGATAACCCCTCCTCCTCCCCCTCGGACAAGAGTGCTAATAAGGGATTTACATGCTCTCGTAGTGAGGAAAGTCACTGGTGAAGAGCGTTTTATATAAAAACAAAAGGCGTCCTGCAAAAAATGCCAAAAAAATGAATCAAATAAGAGGAGAAAACTACGACCTGCAACGTATCAAGGAAGTAAAGTAGCACTAAAAAAGGCACAAAAATAATTACAGCAACTCCTTTTTTAGTTGTATAATGGATCAAGAAATCTTGTTGCTGCACCTGTGTGTATTCAGAATATAACTAACTGCAGCAGGAGCCTCTCCCCTCCACCCTGTAGGACAAGCCACGCCCCTTGGTAAAGAGGTCAGGACTTTAGAAGACTACTGACTAAAGATGGAGCTGCTCAGCAGGAGATTTAAGCCACATTCCCACTTTTGAAAAGGATGGAGGGCGGTTTCCTCTCTGCAGGTGTCAACACCATAAATGCTTTGTTCTTGGTGCGCTTTGTTGTTGTTATTTATTATTTTATTTATTTTTTTACAGAACTTTTTAGATGCTTTTTTAGGCTTTCTATAGTCCATTTGTAAAAAAAAAACAAAAAAAAACACCAAACAAAATCAATTAGGATTTGACTACTGAATCAACTGAAGCAGATAAAATGCCCCATACATAAAACCATATAAAAAAGTTTATAAAGTTGTTTTTTTTCACTCAGATTGTGGGTTTTGTTTTTTTATTTATTTTTGCTTCATGTCAGGGGTATGATTATCTTGGATAAACTGTGGAAAGAGAATTGTCTTCCAGCAGAACAGAGTATTTCAGGAAATTAATGTCGCGATATTGTATTAGGTCACAAGCTGGACAGTGCAGGTTCCACCCACAGCACAGAGTATTTCAGGGATATGACAATCTTTTGGCTCATCACAGACAGAGTTAGGCCTCCGACACACATCCGTGTCGCCGGTACGTGTTTGGTACGTTTTTGCACGTACTGGCGGCACGGAGACACGTACACCAATGCTACCCTATGGTAGCAGAGAAAAAGGAGCCAGCACGATCTGAAATTGGCATGCATCATATAAAAAGTGCAAATTCACAGATTTATTCCAACTGTACTGTAATATAAATGAGATTTTTAGCAAATAATTGATCAATTCTTTGAGCCACCCCTGCCAACGTCACGGCAAATCTCAATAGGGGGGTGCTAACCTATATTATGTATTACAGGTATGTGTGCTCCATTATGGTTCTGCTTTTAACTTTATCTAGGAGGCCGCATGGCACATGAAATACAGAATATAGTGTAGGACCCCCCTATTGAGATTTGCCGTGATGTTGGCAGGGGTGGCTCAAAGAATTGATCAATTATTTTCTAAAAATCTCATTTATATTACAGTACAGTTGGAAAAAATCTGTGAATTTGCACTTTTTATATGATGCATGCCATTTTCAGATCGTGCTGGCTCCAATCTTTCCCTATGGTAGCAGGCACACACACGTAAAACCACACGGAACGTGTGTCCGTGTCTGTTTGTACGTGTGTGCATTTTCCAACACGCTGACATGTGCGTTTTTCTCTGGCAGCATGGATGTCACGCGGCCCGCACCCGTACCACACGAATGTAGTAAGGATGCGGTCCCATGTGACACGCGTCGGAGAAAACTCACGTGTCTTAGAAAAAAATAACAAATCTTTACTTACCTTCTCCAGCCCTCCTGTCTCTGCCGCTGCTGTCACTTGCTGCCGACCGCCGCTCATTATGCTCATTTAATATTCACTTCACTGCCTGGCAGCAGCGGGGAGACGGCAGGGCTGGAGACCGAAGATCAGCACCACGGACAGCAGCGCGGACCACGTGAGTATGCAAATTACCGGTTCTTCGTGTGTTATCACGGAGAACACATGTGGCCCGCACGTACCGGAGACACATACTTAACTATATGCAACACACAGGGAAAATACGTGTCTCACGGCACGTGCGTGATTTTCACGTGAGTGTGGCAGAGGCCTTAGGCTGCTTTCACACTGCATTATTACCTGCATTCACGGCTCTGGGTGTCCTCCTGTAGAAAGCATATACTCCCCAAAATGGCACAAGACAGAGCACACAGTGACTCCGTCTGCACAGTTATAGTCAATGGCCCCATCGGCGCATGCGTCCGAACCCCATTTTGCGGGAGGGGGTTTGGACGTAAGCTCCGACAGGACCAGTGTATGCAGGTAATAACACAGTGTGAAAGGGCCCTTACAAAGTGGAAGGAGAACTGTCGAGATATATTAGTAGGTCACAAACTGGAGAGTGCAAGTTCCACCCGCAGCACAGAGTATTTCAGGGATATGGGAATCTTATGGCTCGTCAGACAGAGAATTACACAGTGGAAGGAGGTCTTTCAGCAGCACAGAGTATTTCAGGAAATGAATGTCGAGATATTGTAGTAGGTCACAAGCTGGACAGTGCAGGTTCCACCCGCAGCACAGAGCATTTCAGGGATATGACAATCTTTTGGCTCGTCACAGACAGAGAGTTAGGCTGCTTTCACACTGCATTATTATCTGCGTTCACTGCTCTGGGTGTCCTCCTGCAGAAAGTATATACACCCCAAAATGGTGCAAGACAGAGCACATGGTGACTCTGTCTACACCGTTATAGTCAAAGGCCCCATCATGTGTCCAAAACCCGTTTTGCGGTGGTGGTTGTTCGAACGGAAGCTCCGACAGGACCAGTGAATGCAGGTAATAATACAGTGTGAAAGGGCCCTTAGAAAGTGGAAGGAGAACTGTCTTCCAGCAGCACAGAGTATTTTTTGGATATGTATGTTGAGATATTGTAGTAGGTCACATACTGGAAAGTGCAAGTTCCACCCTCAGCACGGAGTATTTCAGGGATATGGCAATCTTATTGCTCATCACAGACAGAGAATTACACAGTGTAAGGAGATCTGTCTTTCAGCAGCACAGAGTATTTCAGGAAATGAATGATGAGATATTGTAGTAGGTCATAAGCTGGAGAATGCAGGTTCCACTAGCAGCACAGAGTAATTCAGGGATATGACAATCTTGTGGCTTGTCACAGAGAGAGTTACTAAGTGGAAGGAGAACTGTCTTCCAGCAGCACAGAGGATAACAGGAAATTAATGTCAAGATATTGTAGTAGGTCACAAGCTGGACAGTGCAGGTTCCACCCAGAGCACAGAGTATTTCAGGGATATGACAATCTTTTGGCTCGTCACAGACAGAGTTACACAGTGGAAGGAGAATTATCTTCCAGCAGCATAGAGTATTTCAAGACTATCTCTCTCTCCTATCCCCGAACATTTCTTCCGATTTCTAATGCCCTCCCCAGACCTCCCGAGGGGTCTGACGGAAAATTGCTTGAGTTTCCCATTGACTTCCATTATGCTCATTACTTGAGACAAGCAAACAAGCCTAGAAAACCTTTCCATCATTTAAAAATTATTAAAATGCTTCTAGAATGCTGATGTGGCGCCCTGGACTAGCCAGGTCGTCACAGGTACTGCAACACACACCCCCACCCCGAGACAGGCACATCAACCAGACACAAAATCCTTGTTGCCTCCCTCCAGGGGCTGATGTCCACACCAGGTGGGGTGGAGCCAGGCGGTTGGCCCCACCCACTGAGGAGTTCACAGTCCTGGAGGCGGGAGAAGGAAGTCAGTTCAGTTAGGGAGTTCAGACAGGGAAGTGAAGTAGCAGTGGAGGAGCAAACTGACCGTGTCCGGGTGTGTGGCCCGGGCACTAAGAGCAAGGTTGGCAGACGGTGGTGGCCGTCTGCAGGAGAGGCGAATCAACGCGGAACCGTAGGACCGGGGACGGGCGGTGGCCCGCCGGTAACGAACCGGGGAGCGAAGTGAAGCCAGCACACACAGGCAGGGCCTGCGGACCCCGACTAGGCTTGGAGCCACCATTAGAGGTCAAATCCGTCAGTAACCGGAACCCCAGGGGTTTCCTAACAGCCAAGACCCGATTGAAGGCAACCGTCCGACCAGCAAAAGGAAATACAGCTACCGGCACAGCTAGAGTTCCAAGGGCCAGAGCCTGCGGGCAAAAGGGCTCCTCCGGCACATATATACGCTGGGGAGCGGGTTACCGGTGGGAATTCATCGGGACCGAACATACACAAAGGTGCAGGGAAAGGCAGCCACCACCAACCGTCCGGGAGAAGCCACAGCAGCCGGCTGCGGGACCCGTCCATCCAGCCGTTTGGTTTACCAGAGACTTTGCGTACCTTTGTGGCTGAGTGAGTACGACCGTGTCATCCGGCACCGCGCTGCGCAGTCCAGGCGACCCTGCACCTTGCCAACCCAGCCTCCCCGTCACACCACCGGGCCCCGGGACCACCAACCCTTACCCACGGAGGGGGAGACAACATCCCAGCTGCTCCCTGCCATCGCTCGTGGGATCCCCGTCACCAGAAGCGGTGGTGCCCAATCTCACCACAACCCGTGGGTGGCGTCACGGACCAAATCCCCAAACCAAACTACCCCCCTTTCACTCACGGGCGAGGAGCGCCGCTCGAGTCCCCGGATCTGGCCCACCGCTCGAGCCACCGAGCAGCCGTCGCAGCAGCGCCGGACCAGAGCGTTAGCGAGCGCAGCTCAGCGGCGTCCTCCTCCGCCCGCGACAACTTGGCGTCATGAACAGGATCTTACCGTTCTGCCGGCTGGTAGAAGTGCGCCTTGTGCCCCGCCGGCGGTGTCCGGCTGAAAAATTTCAGAATCCGCCATCCTGGGCGCGAAGATTTTCCCGCTCGAGCGTCTTCTCGAGCAGTGGAGGTGCGAAAGCCGAAGCCCCGCCCCTGAAGAGGAGGTGCCGAAAAAAGACCAAGGGGGGACGGATGGCGTCCGGCCGCATGTAAACCGAGGCCATAAAAGCAGGGACGCCAGGACTCTGTAAACGACCGTGGCGTGGATGAGGGCCCGAGTAACTGAGTCTAACCAACGTCATCGGAATCAGATACGTCTCCTGGCGGAGCAGTGGACCGCCGAGGTAGAAGCGCTGGCTGCGATTGCCCAGATGCACGAGATGGGAGCCGACGTGACGGAGCTGGTGAGTGACCCACGCCTCCATGTCCCACAGGGACCGGCCACTGCGGCTGGGAGACCCGGTCCGATCCTGACCCTTGTACCGTTCCTGCCACTACCCATGGGGCCACCCAGCGCTAACCTGCCTGACCTGCTGCCCTGTGCTACGGCGGTGGGGCCTGAGATGCTGAGTGCCGAGGGCCCGGAGGTCGGAGAGCTGGAGGAGGCTGCAGGCCCGGATTCTGCTGCGACTGGTAACGACTCACCTGGCGCAGAGGAGAAGAAAGCCCCGGCAGTCCGCCTGGCCCTAGAGGGAGCGCCTGACCGTGAGGGGGTTAGGAGTGATGATTCCGGGCCTGATACAGAGCCAGTTTCGGAGTCCGAGGAAGCGGGTGAGAATCTTCGTCACGGCAGTGGGTCGGTAGCTTTCTATGTCCCGCGCGCCGGTGGAAATGGATACCGGGCGGCCCTTTCCCAACAGGCCTGCCACCGCATGTTTGAAATATTGGCAGCGGAGGGCGAGGCCACCTGAGAGGAAGAGTCGGACTAAGGCAGCGGTCCCTCCATTGCACCGTTGTCCCCGTTGGGACCATCAGTACCGTTACCATGTTAAGTAAATGAATGAATCAAACCG
This sequence comes from Anomaloglossus baeobatrachus, assembly GCF_048569485.1. Taxonomy (NCBI): domain Eukaryota; kingdom Metazoa; phylum Chordata; class Amphibia; order Anura; family Aromobatidae; genus Anomaloglossus; species Anomaloglossus baeobatrachus. The sequence goes on from NW_027442561.1 coordinate 40,036, forward strand.
AGTAGATAACCAGATTGACACCGTGATTGACCCGGCCGTTGCAGGCAAGTTGTCCCGTAGGGACTCTTTGCTACCGTTGGCATGAGGAACCCTTCATGGACATGCCTGAGAACTTGCAGGGCACCCACGAACTGGTGGGATTGAAAATAAGTTTGGGGCATGTTTTCCGTTGCCGCCTCCGGAGAGGCAGATTTGGAGGATGAGCCTGGAGGAAAGTGATGGCCCAGGCCCGCCACTACCGGAACCGGTGGCGATCCTCCGGGGGTCAGGGGTCCCCCATGGACGTGGGGTCCCCTGAAGTGACAGCCGGGTGCGAGGCACCGTACCCGTTCCGGCTCGGGCAGCCTGGATCTGGACTGGGGTCAAGGGGTGCTGCCCATTTCTTAGGGGCAGCATCAGGGCTAGGTTGCTTGGGTGGGAGAGCGGAAGCCGTCTGTTGTTATTAAAAAATGTATATATATGTGTGTTACGGTTGCTGCGAGCACTGGAGACTATGTCCAGATTTCTTGCTACTGCACATGTGCGAGCGCTGGAGACTAAGTCCAGATTTCTTGCTACTGCACATGTGCGAGCGCTGGAGACTAAGTCCAGATTTCTTGCTACTGCACATGTGCGAGCGCCGGAGACTAAGTCCTAGCTTGGAGCCATTGCACATGTGCGGGTGACATCATCGCTGACACGAGGTCACATGTCTCTGACACCTTCTATGCCGATTGGTCGCTGGTCATGTGCTTGTGATGCCTTGCTCGGTGATAGGCCAGCATGACGTCACTCCTGTCGTTCTGGCAGCGGATTGGCTCTGGTGTCCTCCATCTTGGATGAGGCACAGAGTCTATATAAGACCCTGACACACGCCGCATGGCGCTCAGTCCTCTTGGTTCATGCATAAGAGTAGACGCTCTGTGCGCGTTCCTCTAGGCATTCCTCTGTCTATGCTAGGTGAGCGCTACCGGCAGGGTAGCGTTCTTATACCTTACAGCTTCGGCTGCTGTCCGTATCCTTACCTCTTAGGGGAGCGGACATAGATAGGTGCCTGAGGCACATGGTCTGGCTGGGCCTTGTGGTTCGACTCGTAGGTGGACGTTGCCGCTAGGGTAACGTTCCTTATACTGCGTCTGGCAGTTGTTCGTATCCTCGCACACTAGGGGAGCAAACAGAGGTAGGAGCTTTGTGCGGCTTACGCTGCTGTTCGTCTCTTTTGCACCACTAGAAGAGCGGACCTAGGCAGGTGCCATATCTAGTGGTTCGTGTCCTCGCACACTAGTGGAGCGAACGCAGGTAGGAGCTTTGTGCGGCTTACGCTGCTGTTCGTCTCTTTTGCACCACTAGAAGAGCGGACCTAGGTAGGTGCCATTTCGCACACATTGCCTTTGTCTCTGTGATTATTAACAGAGATCATTCCACACACCCTCCAAGTAAGGGAGGAATTGCTTTACTTACTTATTATATCCTTCTGTGAGTTAACAGAGGTATTGCACTCTGCCATAGTCTGCAGCAGAGTCTTTGCACGGTGGACCCTGACTGTCTGATACTCCTTTAAGTTATTATCAGACAGCCCCCGTAACATTAGGACTGAGCCAAGGGTCTGGCAGTTATGGCAGAATATCAGCAGTTACACCGTTACATACAAGTACTTGAGTCACGGCTCAAGAGTATAGAGGATAAACCTCAGACCATGGTGACATCTGCACATGATCCTCGACTTGCTCTGCCAAACAGATATTCTGGCGATGCCAGATCATGTCGTGGTTTCATTAGTCAGTGTCAGATACACCTAGAGGTCAACTCTTCTCGCTTCTCTACGGAGAGGTCCAGAGTAGGCTTTATCATCTCCTTACTTCAGGACAAAGCCTTAGAATGGGCGACTCCCCTATGGGAGCGCTCTGATGTGGTTACTCTGAGACATCAAGACTTTCTTGATGCTCTTAAGGCGGTATTCATGGGTCCGCAGGTTACCCATGATGCGGCCCTGAGACTGTTAGATCTATCTCAGGGTTCGTTATCCACTAGTTCTTATGCCATTGCTTTTAGAACTCTGGTGGCAGAACTAGATTGGCCAGAGAAGGTGTTGATTCCTATCTTCTGGAGAGGGTTGGCAGGCTATGTCAAAGATGCTCTTGCTACTCGTGAGGTCCCTGCTTCTCTGGAGGACTTGATCACAGTAGCAACGAGGATCGATGTACGCCATAAGGAACGTAGACTCGAGGTCTCTTCCTCACGCCCTAAGCATCGGCCTATTCCAGTTGTTGAGGGTCCACTACCATCTTCCTCAGCATCTGAAACATCTCCCACTCCTATGGAGTTAGGTCATACGTTCTCCAGACTACGCAAGTCTGGTCCTCCTATATGTTACGTATGTCGTCAGGCCGGGCACTATGCCAACAAGTGTCCTAGTCGTCAGGGAAACTCCCTGGCCTAGTAACCATTAGAGGGGGGTTACTAGAGACGTCTTCTGCACCCTCTAAGTGTTGTATCCCAGGTCAGCTCTCGTTATCTGAGAATACATGGCCTATTATGGCTTTTGTGGATTCCGGAGCTGACGGGACTTTTGTGTCCTCAGGATTTGTAAAGGGACACAATATTCCCTCTATCATGTTAGAGGCGCCTATTCCTGTCCGTGTTGTTAATGGAACTATGTTGTCTGACTCCATTACATTGAGGACAGTTCCCTTGCGCCTTTCCCTGTCTCAGGGTCACATAGAGGAGATTTCTTTTCTTGTTTTGCCTGAGGGTATAGACGACGTCCTTCTGGGTCTCCCATGGCTTCGGACTCATGCTCCTCACATTGACTGGGAGTCTGACAGCATTATTAGTTGGGGTTCGAAATGTCAGTCCCGATGTCTTCCCTTACCACCTAAGGTCATTGCGGTTGCATCTACTGATCTCTCTCCCATACCTACACCCTATCTGGATTTCGCTGACGTGTTCTCCAAACAGGGTGCTGAGGTTCTTCCACCCCATAGGCCGTATGACTGTGCCATAGACCTTATCCCAGGTTCGGTTCCACCTAAAGGCAGGGTTTACCCCCTGTCGATACCTGAGTCGGAGGCCATGTCGACCTATATAAGAGAGAGTTTAGAGAAGGGGTTCATTCGTAAGTCTGTCTCTCCCGCGGGAGCTGGGTTTTTCTTTGTTCGGAAGAAAGAGGGTGATTTGCGTCCCTGCATAGATTACAGGGGTCTCAACGCAATCACAATAAAGAACAAATACCCATTACCTTTAATTTCGGAGCTCTTTGACAGACTGAGAGGAGCTCAAGTTTTTACGAAGTTGGATCTGCGGGGTGCGTATAACTTGGTACGAATTCGAAAGGGTGACGAATGGAAGACCGCTTTTAACACCCGAGACGGTCACTATGAATACCTCGTCATGACTTTTGGGTTATGTAATGCACCCGCAGTATTTCAGGACTTCGTAAACGATGTGTTCAGGGATTTACTGTTATCCTCAGTAGTGGTGTATCTGGACGACATCCTGATTTTTTCTCCTGATCTGGAGACTCATCGTCAGGATGTCGTTCGTGTCCTTTCCCGTTTAAGGGAGCACTCATTGTTTGCTAAACTCGAGAAATGTGTATTCGAGCAGTCCTCATTGCCTTTTTTGGGTTACATTATCTCACAAGAGGGCCTGGCTATGGATCCTGCGAAGCTCTCTGCTGTCCTGCAATGGTCCGAACCTCATTCCTTGAAGGCGGTGCAACGCTTCTTAGGATTCATAAATTATTACAGGCAGTTCATACCCCATTTTTCTACTTTGGTGGCCCCTTTGGTGGCCTTGACTAAGAAAGGTGCTAATCCCAAAGCCTGGTCTACTGAGACATCTCAGGCTTTTGAGGCAGTAAAAAGACACTTTTCAACTGCACCCGTTCTTCAAAGACCCGATGAGAGTAAGCCCTTCCTCTTAGAGGTTGATGCCTCTTCAGTGGGTGCTGGTGCGGTCTTGTATCAAAAGAACGGTGCAGGTAGAAAAAGGCCGTGTTTCTTCTTTGCGAAAACCTTTTCACCGGCAGAGAGAAACTATACCATTGGGGATAGGGAACTGCTCGCCTTGAGATTAGCCTTGGAGGAGTGGCGTCACTTGCTGGAAGGAGCGAAACATCCTTTCCAGGTCTATACAGACCATAAGAATCTGACGTACTTACAAACCGCTCAGCGTCTGAATCCTCGCCAAGCCCGCTGGTCCTTGTTTTTCTCCCGCTTTCACTTCTCCATCAACTATCTGTCTGGGAGTAAGAATAACAAGGCAGACGCCCTGTCTCGCTCTATGCTTTCTACCCAGGAAGAGATTGACGAACCTCGTCTTATCCTTCCCTCCAGGGTTTTTCATACGCTCTCCCCTGTGACGTTAGACCAAATCCCACCGGGCAAGACCTTTGTTCCGCCTGATCGACAGAATGATATACTGTCATGGGCCCACACCTCAAAGGTGGGTGGGCATTTTGGTATTAGGCGGACACGAGAGTTACTGGAGAGGTGGTATTGGTGGCCACACTTAGCCAGCCACGTCAAGAGATATGTCGGTTCCTGCTACTCGTGTGCTCGCAACCGTCCATTACGGCAGAGACCGGCTGGGCTCTTGCATCCTTTAACAGTGCCAGATAGACCATGGGAGGTGGTAGGCATGGACTTTGTGGGTGATCTTCCATGTTCACAGGGACATAGATTTGTGTGGGTCATTACGGACCATTTCTCCCGGATGGTTCATCTCGTACCGTTATCGAGAATCCCATCTTCCAGGGTACTAGCCAAACTATTCCTCAAGCATGTCTTTAGGCTTCACGGGATGCCAGATCGTATCATTTGTGATAGAGGCCCGCAATTTACTTCCCGTTTCTGGCGAGATCTTTGTAGCCTTCTGCAAATTGAGTTGAATCTCTCTTCGGCATACCATCCGGAGACCAATGGTTTGGTTGAACGTACCAATCAATCTATGATTATATACCTTCGACACTTTGTTGCTGAGAACCACGATAACTGGGCAGAATTTGCCCTTAACAATTCGCTGTCTGAGGCCACTGGGCAGACACCGTTCGTACTCAATAATGGGCAAGACCCTAGGGTACCGGTACCGTTTCCCGCTGCTGCACCTCCTCCTCTTGTGGCCGACTGGGCAACTAATGCCAGAGAGGTTTGGGATCGGACTCAAGAGTCGATCCAAGCAGCTAAGGACCGTATGAAGACGGTGTCCGATCGGTTTCGTCGCCCGGCTCCTGTCTTTTCTCCAGGGGACTTTGTGTGGCTCTCTGCAAAACACGTGAGACTTAGAGTGAGCTCTGTCAAATTTGCTCCTCGCTTCCTGGGTCCTTATGAGGTTCTTCGACAGGTAAATCCTGTAGTCTACCAATTGAAGTTACCCGTTCATCTTAGGATTCATGACAAATTCCATGTTTCACTGCTAAAGCCGGCAATTTTACCTCACGCTCGTGAAGTGCACTCTCCTGCCTCTGATTCCTCTCGCTCTAGCTATGAGGTACGAGCCATACTTGGTTCTAAGATGGTTAGAGGGCGCAGGTTCTTCTTGATAGATTGGGAGGGCTATGGCCCGGAACATCGCTCTTGGGAGCCTGAGGAGGCTGTCCATGCTCCCGACTTAGTTGCCGATTACCTGCGTCGCCGGGAGGGGGGCCCTTGAGGGGGAGGTACTGTTACGGTTGCTGCGAGCACTGGAGACTATGTCCAGATTTCTTGCTACTTCACATGTGCGAGCGCTGGAGACTAAGTCCAGATTTCTTGCTACTGCACATGTGCGAGCGCCGGAGACTAAGTCCTAGCTTGGAGCCATTGCACATGTGCGGGTGACATCATCGCTGACACGAGGTCACATGTCTCTGACACCTTCTATGCCGATTGGTCGCTGGTCATGTGCTTGTGATGCCTTGCTCGGTGATAGGCCAGCATGACGTCACTCCTGTCGTTCTGGCAGCGGATTGGCTCTGGTGTCCTCCATCTTGGATGAGGCACAGAGTCTATATAAGACCCTGACACACGCCGCATGGCGCTCAGTCCTCTTGGTTCATGCATAAGAGTAGACGCTCTGTGCGCGTTCCTCTAGGCATTCCTCTGTCTATGCTAGGTGAGCGCTACCGGCAGGGTAGCGTTCTTATACCTTACAGCTTCGGCTGCTGTCCGTATCCTTACCTCTTAGGGGAGCGGACATAGGCAGGTGCCTGAGGCACATGGTCTGGCTGGGCCTTGTGGTTCGACTCGTAGGTGGATGTTGCCGCTAGGGTAACGTTCCTTATACTGCGTCTGGCAGTTGTTCGTATCCTCGCACACTAGGGGAGCGAACAGAGGTAGGAGCTTTGTGCGGCTTACGCTGCTGTTCGTCTCTTTTGCACCACTAGAAGAGCGGACCTAGGCAGGTGCCATATCTAGTGGTTCGTGTCCTCGCACACTAGTGGAGCGAACGCAGGTAGGAGCTTTGTGCGGCTTACGCTGCTGTTCGTCTCTTTTGCACCACTAGAAGAGCGGACCTAGGTAGGTGCCATTTCGCACACATTGCCTTTGTCTCTGTGATTATTAACAGAGATCATTCCACACACCCTCCAAGTAAGGGAGGAATTGCTTTACTTACTTATTATATCCTTCTGTGAGTTAACAGAGGTATTGCACTCTGCCATAGTCTGCAGCAGAGTCTTTGCACGGTGGACCCTGACTGTCTGATACTCCTTTAAGTTATTATCAGACAGCCCCCGTAACATTGTGGTTTGCAACGTTTAAGTGACCTGCCTCCCGTAAGGGAAGATTTAAAATGCATAAACTGTTGATGTTTTTATATTTCTGCAGTTAAAAAGAAAAATAAAACCGGTGATGGACGGGCAGCCCGCGGACGGTCTGCACTTAACCGAGGGGGAATGTGGCGCCCTGGACTAGCCAGGTCGTCACAGGTACTGCAACACACACCCCCACCCTGAGACAGGCACATCAGCCAGACACAAAATCCTTGTTGCCTCCCTCCAGGGGCTGATGTCCACACCAGGTGGGGTGGAGCCAGGCGGTTGGCCCCACCCACTGAGGAGTTCACAGTCCTGGAGGCGGGAGAAGGAAGTCAGTTCAGTTAGGGAGTTCAGAGAGGAAAGTGAAGTAGCAGTGGAGGAGCAAACTGACCGTGTCCGGGTGTGTGGCCCGGGCACTAAGAGCAAGGTTGGCAGACGGTGGTGGCCGTCTGCAGGAGAGGCGAATCAACGCGGAACCGTAGGACCGGGGACGGGCGGTGGCCCGCCGGTACCGAACCGGGGAGCGAAGTGAAGCCAGCACACACAGGCAGGGCCTGCGGACCCCGACCAGGCTTGGAGTCGCCATTAGAGGTCAAATCCGTCAGTGACCGGAACCCCAGGGGTTTCCTAACAGCCAAGACCCGATTGAAGGCAACCGTCCGACCAGCAAAAGGAAATACAGCTACCGCCACAGCTAGAGTTCCAAGGGCCAGAGCCTGCAGGCAAAAGGGCTCCTCCGGCACATACAGTTAGGTCCATAAATATTTGGACAGTGACACAATTTTCGCGAGTTGGGCTCTGCATGCCACCACATTGGATTTGAAATGAAACCTCTACAACAGAATTCAAGTGCAGATTGTAACGTTTAATTTGAAGGTTTGAACAAAAATATCTGATAGAAATTATAGGAATTGTACACATTTCTTTACAAACACTCCACATTTTAGGAGGTCAAAAGTAATTGGACAAATAAACCAAACCCAAACAAAATATTTTTATTTTCAATATTTTGTTGCGAATCCTTTGGAGGCAATCACTGCCTTAAGTCTGGAACCCATGGACATCACCAAACGCTGGGTTTCCTCCTTCTTAATGTTTTGCCAGGCCTTTACAGCCGCAGCCTTCAGGTCTTGCTTGTTTGTGGGTCTTTCCGTCTTAAGTCTGGATTTGAGAAAGTGAAATGCATGCTCAATTGGGTTAAGATCTGGTCATTGACTTGGCCATTGCAGAAGGTTCCACTTTTTTGCACTCATGAACTCCTGGGTAGCTTTGGCTGTATGCTTGGGGTCATTGTCCATCTGTACTATGAAGCGCCGTCCGATCAACTTTGCGGCATTTGGCTGAATCTGGGCTGAAAGTATATCCCGGTACACTTCAGAATTCATCCGGCTTCTCTTGTCTGCTGTTATGTCATCAATAAACACAAGTGACCCAGTGCCATTGAAAGCCATGCATGCCCATGCCATCACGTTGCCTCCACCATGTTTTACAGAGGATGTGGTGTGCCTTGGATCATGTGCTGTTCCCTTTCTTCTCCAAACTTTTTTCTTCCCATCATTCTGGCACAGGTTGATCTTTGTCTCATCTGTCCATAGAATACTTTTCCAGAACTGAGCTGGCTTCATGAGGTGTTTTTCAGCAAATTTAACTCTGGCCTGTCTATTTTTGGAATTGATGAATGGTTTGCATCTAGATGTGAACCCTTTGTATTTACTTTCATGGAGTCTTCTCTTTACTGTTGACTTAGAGACAGATACACCTACTTCACTGAGAGTGTTCTGGACTTCAGTTGATGTTGTGAACGGGTTCTTCTTCACCAAAGAAAGTATGCGGCGATCATCCACCACTGTTGTCATCCGTGGACGCCCAGGCCTTTTTGAGTTCCCAAGCTCACCAGTCAATTCCTTTTTTCTCAGAATGTACCCGACTGTTGATTTTGCTACTCCAAGCATGTCTGCTATCTCTCTGATGGATTTTTTCTTTTTTTTCAGCCTTAGGATGTTCTGCTTGCTTCACCTCAATTGAGAGTTCCTTAGACCGCATGTTGTCTGGTCACAGCAACAGCTTCCAAATGCAAAACCACACACCTGTAATCAACCCCAGACCTTTTAACTACTTCATTGATTACAGGTTAACGAGGGAGACGCCTTCAGAGTTAATTGCAGCCCTTAGAGTCCCTTGTCCAATTACTTTTGGTCCCTTGAAAAAGAGGAGGCTATGCATTACAGAGCTATGATTCCTAAACCCTTTCTCCGATTTGGATGTGAAAACTCTCATATTGCAGCTGGGAGTGTGCACTTTCAGCCCATATTATATATAGAATTGTATTTCTGAACATGTTTTTGTAAACAGCTAAAATAACAAAACTTGTGTCACTGTCCAAATATTTCTGGACCTAACGGTATATACACTGGGGAGCGGGTTACCGGTGGGAATCCATCGGGACCGAACATACACAAAAGGTGCAGGGAAAGGCAGCCACCACCAACCGTCCAGGAGAAGCCACAGCAGCCGGCTGCAGGACCCGTCCATCCAGCCTTTTGGTTTACCAGAGACTTTGCGTACCTTTGTGGCTGAGTGAGTACGACCGTTCCATCCGGCACCGCGCTGCGCAGTCCAGGCGACCCTGCACCTTGCCAACCCTGCCTCCCCGTCACACCACTGGGCCCCGGGACCACCAACCCCTACCCACGGAGGGGGAGACAACATCCCAGCTGCTCCCTGCCATCGCTCCCGGGATCCCCGTCACCAGCAGCGGTGGTGCCCAATCTCACCACAACCCGTGGGTGGCGTCACGGACCAAATCCCCAAACTAAACTACCCCCCTTTCACTCACGGGCGAGGAGCGCCGCTCGAGTCCCCGGATCCGGCCCACCGCTCGAGCCACCGAGCAGCCGTCGCAGCAGAGCCGGACACGAGCGTTAGCGAGCGCAGCGCAGCGGCGTCCTCCTCCACCCGCGACACTGAAATGACCCCCAAGCCGTCAAAATTATTGCACAGTGCAGTCAGATAGGGGGTGCAGAGGTAGGAGTTACGCCAGCGCCTGGTGCCAGGTAAGAAGGTAGCAGCTTTATAGGTGCGGACCCAATGATGGATTTTACGTTGGAGTCCAAGATTTCCAGGTTACAAGATAAATCCCGAATTAAAAATGAACTTCAGCCACGAGTCCTTCCATCATCTCATGCAGCCAATTACTCAGGGGACGGCGATGAGCCGGCATATAAAAGCTTTCCTGCAGCAGCCATGAGTCAGATGACAGTAAGGACGGGAGCGACGGAACAACATTAGTGATCTAATTAGAGGAAGGTTTCCCCATCGCTGAGGATCTATCGAGAAGATCATCCGTTATATTCCTGGCGCCATTAATCATTACATCAGTACAATGTAATCAGCGTTCACTCATAGGTAAGGGAACAATAAGGAAGAGTCACTGCAAAATGCTACTTGAGGCACTGATTCATGTGACGGCGCAATCTCAAGTGACGCCAAAGGAGGAACTTGAAGCTCCAGGGTCCCAGTGTCATTATGGCTATAGGATAGCAGGGATCTGGGGCTCCTAATCTGTCCCTCAAGCTAGGGGACCCTATGCTGTCCCTAATCTCAAGGATACTCCTGAGGGTGGAGAGGCCTGAGTCTCCTTCCTGGGCCTGCCCCTGACTTATCCTGATCTGATTCCCTCTCCCCCTTAAGAGGGATGAGACAGGAGTGTTATGAAACCCCTATATAAAGACAGATAAGGGAAAGCCAAAATCCTGTCAAGCAGAACTCTCACACACACATAGGTAAAAACAATAAGGAACGGGGCTTCTAATCTGTCCCTCATTCTAGGGGGACCCTATGCTATCCCTAATCTCAGGGATACTCCTGATGGTGGAGATGCCCGAGTCTGCTTTCTGGTCCTACTCCTGCCCAGTCCTGATTGGATTACTCCTCCCCCTCGGACAGGAGTGTGATGAAACCCTCAGATAAAGACAGACAAGGGAAAACCAAAACTCTGTCAGACAGAATGCACCCACACAGGATAAGATAATAAGAGATTCAGGAGGAAAATAAGAGCAGGAAGGAAGCTAGAAAACAACAACACCAAGCAAATAAGCACAATTTTCACAAGAGAGAGTCTGGGACACCACTCTTCATAGACCAACATAGAATAAACTATAGCTGGCATGGGTGGAAGGATTCAACCAGAATAAATAGGAGGGGAGCAGATGTGATAGGCCTCCCCAAAACATGTGACCAGAAAAGCAAGCAAACCAGAAGAAATTAACTCTTCCTAGCCTGCCTATGAATCAGCACACAGCAGGTCGACACCTGAGGCTGCCTGTGTTGATCCCAGACACCAAAGAAACCATGTGGTAGAGTGTCAGAATCTGCAATCTGAACAGAGGCCGAAGCTGCCATGACAGTCGGCAAGTTTGTGCACAACTCCGTGTGACACTCAGTACAAAGTCTGTACCAGGGTCACAACAACCATGCCCCATATGTAACATCTTGTCCTGTCGGGCATGGCTTCCTCCTCTGCACCCCGAGTTAAGCCCATTTGGAGAGATGTGTCCCAAAAAAAGGTGGCGATATTCCAGAAATATGTTGATGGCACAATTCATGCATCATGTCTATGTTCTCCTATAAGCACATCCCTAAAAGTTGTTAGGACCTTGACTGAAGATTGTCCATCCGTGAGTATTTAATTTATAGTCTCGAGGAAAATATGGTGAACAACCCCCCAAAACTAATGTAGCAGCTTACAGAAAGCTGCATGTTTGATGTACAGTGTTACTATGCTACCAAAGGAGTCTTTAGTATGAAGTCCCAGGCACTGTTAAGACATGACTCTGCTGATCCTGTCCCAGTCTACACGGCAAAGCGATCTTACAAAAAAACACAACATTTAAACACCTAATCACGGAAAACTCCTTAAATGAGCATGAGCAGTACCAACCCACTTTTTTTCTATGCAAACCAATGGTTCAAATTCTGACATGTGAACATGGTGTGGATCAGAACCTACATCTACATCATAGTCCACAATGTCAAATGACTTAGCAATCCGAATATCCAAATGTCTCTATGATAATGGTGAAGCAATGAGGCACACAGGAGAGGAAGAGTTGTCATGGGGAAACATGAATAGGGGGGACCCATAACCAACTCCATAAGCCAAGCATACAGCAGCTTGATTTCTCAAGGACCTCAAAAGTTAATTACTCAGGGTCGCATGTGAATAACGACTCATGATTCTTTACCAAGGAACCTATCCAATGAAAAGAGGGAGGACTAAACTGGACAATTCCTTTAAGACATGAAACTTATAGCCAAAAGATATAAAGTCACTCACCTGTATATGAAAGCAACCATCCGAGGGCTTATACGGTGGCACCGCAAATCGATCACGACTGGTTTCTGGTCTTCTATGTCCCAGGCTGTAAAACCTTGTACACGTTATCTAAAAAAACAAAACAAAAACATAGACATGAGTTAAAGAGCCACAAGGCAAATATTTTAACTTTTTATATATATATATATATATATATATATATATATATATATATATATATATATATATATATATAAATATATATAAATATATATATATATATAAATATATATATATATATACATATATACATATATATATATATATATATATATATATCTATACATATACATATATCTATACGTATACATATATATTATATATATATATATATCCATTACAGCAAATCTTTGCTGAAAGAAATTTAGTACCTGCCCTAAAAATCTAGATGATAATGACATGACCAGGGGAAAAAAAATAAAATAAAAAAGATATATATATATATATATATATATATATATATATATATATACATACATATATAAACATACATATATATACATACATACATACTTTCCCTTTAAGGTCCTGTAGAAAAGATAGGGGAAAGTTACAGATCAGAAAAATGTCCAATGCCCACAGATCAATAAAAGTGGCAAAGATGATGTACAGCACATCCCACAGACACCAGGGGACTTGTATATAAAGAATTATCACCCTGTTTAGTGTACACAGACAGTCAAATATAGCTATAACTTAATATTAAATCTATTGCCCTTTAATGAGATGACACTGATCAGTCTGTCACAGTCTGTATTGCAAAGCTAAACTGTGAACTGCCAAAAACAAGAAACATTTTGTTTGTGTGTTCTGAAGAAGATTTCTTTATAAATTCTAATTTTATTTAAGGACTAGGTGTAGGCATTACCTACACGTTAATGAGATGACACTGCAGACCTGTCACAGTCTGTACCGCAAAGCTAAAAAGTGAACTGCAGAAAACAAGAAATGTTTTGTTTCTTGGTTTTCTGAAGATTTCTTTATAGATTCTAAATTTTATTTAAGGACTAGATGTAGGAATTACCTACTCAATAATGAGATTACACTGCTGACTCTGCCACAGTCTGTACTGCAAAGCTAAAAAGTGAACTGAAGAAAACAAACAAGAAATGTTTTGTTTCTGTGTATTGAAGAAAATTTCTTTATAGATTCTAATTTTATTTAAGGACTAGGTGTAGGCATTACCTACACATTAATTAGAGGACACTGCTGACCCTGTCACAGTCTGTACTTCAAAGCTAAAAATGAACTGCAGAAAACAAGAAACATTTTTTTTCTGTGCGTTCTGAGGAAGATTTCTTTCTAAATTCTATTTTTATTTAAGGACTAGGTGTAGGCATTACCTTCACGTTAATGAGATGACACTGCTGACCCTGTCAGAGTCTGTACTGCAAAGCTAAAAAGTGAACTGCAGAAAAGAAGAAATGTTTTGTTTCTGGGTTTTCTGAAGATTTCTTTATAGATTCCATTTTTGTTAAGACTAGGTGTGGGCATTGAGAGGACACTGCTGATTTTGTCAGTCTGTACTGCAAAGCTAAAAAGTGAACTGCAGAAAACAAGAAAAAATTTGTTTGTGTGTTCTGAAGATTTCCTTATAGATTCTAATTTTATTTAAAGACTACATGTAGATATTACATACACATTAATGAGATGACGCTGCTGACTGTCGCAGTCTGTACTGCAAAGCTAAAACGTGAACTGAAGAAAACAAACAAGAAATGTTTTGTTTCTGTGTTTTGAAGAAGATTGCTTTATAAATTCTAATTTTATTTAAGGACTAGGTGTCGGCATTACCTACACATTAATGAGGTGACACTGCTGATTCTGTCACAGTCTGTAATGCAAAGCTAAAAAGTGAACTGCAGAAATCAAGAAATATTTTGTTTCTGTGGGTCATGAAGAAAATGTCTTTATTGAAGCTAATTATTTAAGGACTAGGTGTAGGCATTACCTACACATTAATGAGAGGACACTGCTGACCCTGTCACAGTCTGTACTGCAAAGCTAAAAAATGAACTGCAGAAAACAAGAAACATTTTTTTCTGTGTGTTCTGGAGAAGAGTTCTTTATAAATTCTAATTTTATTTAAGGACTAACATTCTCTCGTTTCAGCCAACGTGGGACGAGCTTTGCGATAATGAGACATTGTTTTTAGATAAATTACACAAGATGCTCCCTGTAACCTTTCCTAAAAACTCGCCGAGCTTCCAGGTCACCCGAACAGCACTCCATGGACTCCAGTGCCAGCTGCTGCCAGGAATAAGGATGGGCTAGAACAAAAGGGTTTACCATCAGGCCTCGCGCACTATATTGTCCGCAAATCTCCCTCTGGAATTGTTAAATTCTCCTTTCCAGCCAGGTTCTATTTTAAGCCTCCATTTGTTAACAAACATGATTAAATACCTCTCCGGAATCGCGGCGGGCTCGCCATAAAATAGGCACCCGCAGCCGGATCTAAGGACGCGGCCGCTTCTATCAATACGATGGGCTACATTTTAAAAGGAACGGTCATAAATCTCTGAAATGTCACCTTCCTTCTGTACGGAGCCAGCATATTTTGCTGAAAAAAAAACAAAAAACGTTTAAAGGGTTTTTCCATTACTGTCAAATTCATAGTCAGTACTTAGAATAGTGAGGATCAGACTACTGGCATCTCAGTCCTTAATTTTACTTTTTACCAGACAGAGCGCCACACATATAGTTGTGGTTGTGCCTGGTACTGCAGCATATTTTTAAGTGAATGAGACCGAGCTGCAGTACCAAGCACGGCCACAACCAAATATGAGGCGCTCTACCTGGTGAAAAAAAAAAAAAAGCACTGCATCCTCTTTATTCTCATGCGTAAAATCCTGACTGATCAGATAATAAAGTCCCGGAAAATTCCTTTAAATGGTTATATTCGGGAATCTCATAAAGGACAGTTCCTTATAATCTCCAGGTAGATGTTTTTTTTCCCAAAAAGTCATCCTGATTACAGATCTTTAATGGATCAGATGTCACCAAGATATCACTTGATGTGAGCTGAGTTGCAATACCAGACACGACCTATAGATGAGAGAGGTGCTGTTTCTGAAAATCTGGAGAGGAACTAGGCACATAATCCAAAAATTATCCATTGCTTTGAGGACCTGGGGTGCCTCCAATTGGGTGGGGTCATCATCAATAGAGTCATTAACTACAGTATAATTTCTATAAGGGGAATTCCAATCAACGTACTCGGAGGGCTACTAGGCACATGATCTAAAAATTATCCATTGCCTTGAGGACCTGGGGTGCCTCCAGTGGGGCAGAGACGTCATCAATAGAGGCATCACCTACAATAAAACATCTACAAGGGGAACTCCAATGAATGTTCTCAGAGGGCAACTAGGCACATGATCCAAAAATTATCCATTGCCTTGAGGACCTGAAGGTGCCTCCAATTGGGTGGGGGCATCATCAATAGAGGCATTAGCTGCAGTATAACGTCTACAAGGGGAACTCCATTTCACGTATTCAGAGGGCAACTAGGCACATGATCCAAAAATTATCCATTGCCTTGAGGACCTAGGGTGCCTCCAGTGGGGCAGAGACATCATCAATAGAGGCATCACTTACAATAAAACATCTACAAGGGGAACGCCAATGAATGTTCTCAGAGGGCAACTAGGCACATGATCCAAAAATTATCCATTGCCTTGAGGACCTGGGGTGCCTCCAATTGGGTGGGGTCATCATCAATAGCGACATTAACTACAGTATAACTTATATAAGGGGAATCCCAATCAACGTACTCGGAGGGCAACTAGGCACATGATCTAAAAATTATCCATTGCCTTGAGGACCTAGGGTGCCTCCAATGGGGCAGGGTCCTCATCAATAAAAGCATTATCTAGACCATAACTTCTACAAGGGGAACTCCATTTCACTTATTCAGAGGGCAACTAGGCACATGATCCAAAAATTATCCATTGCCTTGAGGACCTAGGGTGCATCCAATTGGGTGGGGGCATCATCAATAGACGCATTAGCTAGAGTATAACTTCTACAAGGGAACTCCATTGAACGTATTTGGAGGGCAACTAGGCACGTGATCCAAAAATTATGCATTGCCTTCAGGACCTAGGGTACCTACAATAGGGCTGGGGCATCATCAATAGAGGCATCACCTACAGTATAACTTCTACAAGGGGAACTACATTGAATGTATTTGGAGGGCAACTAGGCACAGGATCCAAAAATTATCCATTGCCTTGAGGACCTAGGGTGCCTCCAATGGGGCAAGGTCCTCATCAATAAAAGCATTACCTAGACCAAAACTTCTACAAGGGCAACTCCAATGAACGTACTCTGAGGGCAACTAGGCACACGATCCAAAAATTATCCATTGCCTTGAGGACCTAGGGTGCCTCCAATAGGGCGGGGGCATCATCAATAGAGGCATCACCTACAGTATAACGTCTACAAGGGGAACTCCATTTCACGTATTCAGAGGGCAACTAGGCACATGATCCAAAAATTAGTCATTGTCTTGAGGACCTAGGGTGCCTCCAATGGGACAGGGTCCTTATCAATAAAAGCATTGCCTAGAGTCTAGACCATAACTTCTACAAGGAGAACTCCATTGAACGTATTTGGAGGGCAACTAGGCACGTGATCCAAAAATTATGAATTGCCTTGAGGACCTAGGGTGCCTACAATAGGACGGGGGCATCACCAATAGAGGCATCACCTACAATAAAACATAGACAAGGGGAACTCCAATGAATGTTCTCAGAGGGCAACTAGGCACATGATCCAAAAATTATCCATTGCCTTGAGGACCTGGGGTGCCTCCAATTGGGTGGGGGCATCATCAATAGAGGCATTAGCTACAGTATAACGTCTACAAGGGGAACTCCATTTCACGTATTCAGAGGGAAACTAGGCACATGATCCAAAAATTAGTCATTGCCTTGAGGACCTAGGGTGCCTCCAATGGGGCAGGGTCCTCATCAATAAAAGCATTACCTAGACCAAAAATTCTACAAGGGGAACTCCAATGAACGTACTCTGAGGGCAACTAGGCACATGATCCAAAAATTAGTCATTGCCTTGAGGACCTGGGGTGCCTCCAATTGAGTGGGGGCATCATCAATAGAGGCATCACCTACAGTATAACTTCTACAAGGGGAACTCCATTGAACGTATTTGGAGGGCAACTAGGCACATGATCCAAAAATTATCCATTGCCTTGAGGACCTATGGTACCTCCAATGGGGCAGGGTCATCATCAATAAAAGCATTACCTAGACCATAACTTCTACAAGAGGAACTCCAATGAACGTACTCGGAGGGCAACTAGGCACATGATCCAAAAATTATCCATTGCATTGAGGACCTAGGGTGCCTCCACCACCCGACTTGGTCATCTTGTCCAATTTGATCAATATCTATCTATGGCCAATAAAAGTAAGAAGTAGGAACATCTTAAAGAATACCAAATATTTTTGAAACTTTTTGACAAAGATTTGGACGATCCAAGTGAACGGGACTGTAAATGCCGACTTGTATATAGTCAATCGGAACTTAAACACATACATTTGGGCACAAACTAGGTCATGAAAGACTTCCGCTTTGCATTCTGCAGAATTGTGAATTCAGCTCTGGAGTATAATTCAGGCCATTTCTTAAAAAGCAGCATAAAAAAAGTAGTTTTTTTCTTTTTCAAAAAGTTGTTTGTTTTTCTTAAACACAAATTTGGGCACAAACATTAAATCATGAAAGACTTCTGATTTCCATTCTGCAGAATTATGAATTCAGCTCTGGAGCATAATTCAGGCTGTTTCTTAAAAAAGCAGCATAACAAAATGAGATCTTTTCAACACGTTTTTTCTTTTAAACACATATATTTGGGCACATACATTAAGTTGTGAAACACATCCGCTTTGCAATCTACAGAATTGTAAATTCAGCTCTGGAGTATAATTCAGGCCGTTTTATAAAAAGTGTCAAGAATAAGTAGATTTTTTTTAAAAAAAAACCCCAACAAATCAAACACATTTGGGCACAAACATTACGTCTTGAAAGACTTTTGTTTTCCATTCTGCAGAATTGGGAATTCAGCTCTGCAGTGTAATTCGTGCCATTTCTTAAAAAGCAGTAGGAAAAAAATAAGTAGATCTTTTCCTCCCAAAACATTTTTAAAGGTACATTTGGGCTCACACATAAGTAATGCAAGACTTCTACTATACATTCTGCAGAATTGTGAATTCAGCTCTTGAGTATAATTCAGTCAGTTTCGTAAAAAGCTGCATTAAAAAAGGCAGAACTTTTCAAAAAGTTCTTTTGTTTTTTAAACACATACATATGTTCACAAACATTAAGTCGTGAAATATATCCGCTTTGCATTCTGCAGAATTGTGAATTCAGTTCTGGAGTATAATTCCGGCAGTTTGTTAAAAAGCTGCATAAAAAAGGTAGATCTTCTCAAAAAGTTTTTTTGTTTTTTAAACATACATTTTTTCACAAACATTAATTTGTGAAATATATCTGCTTTTCATTCTGCAGAATTGTGAATTCAGCTCTGGAGTATAATTCAGGCCGTTTCTTTAAAACCAGCAGGAAAAAAATAAGCAGATCTTTTCAAAAAGGTTTTTTTGTTAAATGCATATATTTGGACACAAACATTAAGTGGTGAAATACATCCGCTTTGCATTTTGCAGAATTGTGAATTCAGCTCTGGAGTATAATTCAGGCAGTTTCTTAAAAAGATGCATTAAAAAAGATAGATCTTTTCAAAAAGTTTTTTTGTTTTTTTAAGCACATCCATTTGTTCACAAACATTATGTCGTGAAATATATCTGCTTTTCATTCTGCAGAATTGTGAATTCAGCTCTGGAGTATAATTTAGGCTGTTTTTTTTAAGAAGCAGCAGGAAAAAATAAGTAGATCTTTTCAAAAAGGTGTTTTTTTTAAAAAAACATATATTTGGACACAAACATTAAGTCATGAAATACATTTGCTTTTCATTCTGCAGAATTGTGAATTCAGCTCTGGAGTAGAAGTTAGGCCGTTTCTTATGAAGCAGCAGGAAAAAATAAGTAGAGCTTTTCAAAAAGTGTTTTTACTTTAAAAACATGCATAAGGGCACAAATATTAAGTCGTGAAACATTTCTGCTTTGCATATGGCAGAATTATGAATTCAGCTCTGGAGCTGTTTTTTTTTTTTTTTGTTTTTTTTTTTCAAAAAGTTGCATGAGTTTGATTCCCTATTAAATAGTGCCTCTTCTTCGCAGCGACGTACAATATGGCCTTTTACTTAGTTGCAAACCTCGAGGTTTACATCACGAATCCCAGCAATGCGCAGTCGACTGCTATAAACTTAATTGACCTCAGCGCTCGCTCGTCTGAGTTTCAGCTGCGACGGCGTGCCAAACATTCTGAACAAGAGCTGCCAGTTTTCAGGCGCTTGGAAAAGGTTCAACATCTGACAGGGAAGTAGCTGCGGAGCTTTCCTGGAAAAACGAACGATCCAAAAGGGCTCGATGACCAGTTTCACAACACCCCGCGCCAAGATGGGCGGAGCCGCTCACCCCCAAATTAAAGGCTGCAGAAGTCCTAAATGTCCCCCTCTCTTCAGCCAAATCATTTTTTTTCTGCGAAATGTTGGTTAAGTTCAAGGAAAAAAAAAAAATAGCGTTTCCATTTCGGGAACAACCCATGCAGAAGGATTACATAATATCGAATTAACTGTTTCACTTCTGTGGCCTGGGATCAAACATAGAACCATATTATAATAAATAGTCCTACCATACAGTGCTAAAAAAAAAAAAACCAAAACAACAGATTATAACAAATAGTACCACCATACAGTACCCAAATAAAATCATATTATAATTAATAGTACCACCATACAGTGCCGAAAGAAAACCATATTTTAATAAATAGTACCATCATACAGTAGCCAAATAAAATCATATTATAATTAAAAGTACCACCATACAGTATCCAAATAAAACTATCTTATAATAAATAGTACCACCATACAATACCCAAAAAAATTATAATAAATAGTACCACCATACAGTATCCAAATAAAACCATTTTATAATAAATACCACTATACAGTATCCAAATAAAACCAGATTATAATAATACCACTATACGATATCCAAATAAAACCAGATTATAATAAATAATGCCCCCATACAGTACCCAAAGAAAACATATTAAAATAGTATCACCATACAGTACCCAATAAAACACTATTATAATAAATACCACCATATAGTAAACAAAGAAAACCATATTATAATAAATAGTATCACCATACAGTACCCAAATAAAACCAGATTATAATAAATAGTACTGTCATATAGTACCCAAAAAAAACCATATTATAATAAATAGCCCCACCATACAGTATCCAAATAAAACCATATTATACTAAAAAGTACCACCATACAGTACCCAAATAAAACATATTATAATAAACAGTATCGCCATATAGTACCCAAATAAAACATATAATAAATAGTACCGCCATACAAAACCCAAAGAAAACCATGTTATAATAATTAGTAACACCATATAGTACCCAAATAAAACCATATAATAATAAATAGTACCACCATACAGTACCCAAATAAAACCAGATTATAATAAATAGTACCACCATACAGTACCCAAATAAAACACTATTATAATAAATAATACAACCATATAGTACACAAGAAAACCGATTATAATGAATAGAATCATCATACTGCACTCAAATAAAACCAGATTATAATAGTACTGCCATATAGTACTCAAATAAAACTATATTATAATAAACAATGCCACCATACAGTGCCCATATAACACTATATTATATTGACACCATATTATACTAAAATAATACCACCATACAGTGGCCACCAGTATACAATACTAAAATTATGCCACCATATAGTACCCAAATGAAACCATATTATAATAAACAATGCCACCATACAGTGCCCATATAACACTATATTATATTGACACCATAGTATACTAAAATAATACCACCATACAGTGGCCACCAGTATACAATACTAAAATTATGCCACCATATAGTACCCAAATGAAACCATATTATCATAAATAATACCACCATACAGTGCTAAATAACAGTATATTATACTAAAATAAAATGCCTATAGGGCACCATACTAAAGTAACTCAATATAATGTTAAATAATGCCCCCGTATAGCACCCAAATAATACTGTCACACAGTGCCCTTATGGCACCATAATGAAATACCACCATACAGTACCCAAATGACACTATATTAAACTAAATAATACCACCAGAGTATGCTCAATTGAGACCCTATAGTGCGCTTGCGCGTGGTACTCTTTTCAATGAATCCAAGCTGCAATACCTGACACAACCTATGCACTAGGCTGGCGCTGTTCTGCAATACCTGACACGACCTATGCACTAGGCTGGCGCTGTTCTGCAATACCTGACACGACCTATGCACTAGGCTGGCGCTGTTCTGCAATACCAGACACGACCTATGCACTAGGCTGGCGCTGTTCTGCAATACCAGACACAACCTATGCACTAGGCTGGCGCTGTTCTGCAATACCAGACACAACCTATGCACTAGGCTGGCGCTGTTCTGCAATACCAGACACGACCTATGCACTAGGCTGGCGCTGTTCTGCAATACCAGACACGACCTATGCACTAGGCTGGCGCTGTTCTGCAATACCAGACACGACCTATGCACTAGGCTGGCGCTGTTCTGCAATACCAGACACAACCTATGCACTAGGCTGGCGCTGTTCTGCAATACCTGACACGACCTATGCACTAGGCTGGCGCTGTTCTGCAATACCAGACACAACCTATGCACTAGGCTGGCGCTGTTCTGCAATACCAGACACGACCTATGCACTAGGCTGGCGCTGTTTTGCAATACCAGACACGACCTATGCACTAGGGTGGCGCTGTTCTGCAATACCAGACACGACCTATGCACTAGGCTGGCGCTGTTTTGCACTACCAGACACAACCTATGCACTAGGGTGGCGCTGTTCTGCAATACCAGACACGACCTATGCACTAGGCTGGCGCTGTTCTGCACTACCAGACACAACCTATGCACTAGGCTGGCGCTGTTTTGCAATACCAGACACGACCTATGCACTAGGGTGGCGCTGTTCTGCAATACCAGACACGACCTATGCACTAGGCTGGCGCTGTTTTGCAATACCAGACACAACCTATGCACTAGGGTGGCGCTGTTCTGCAATACCAGACACGACCTATGCACTAGGCTGGCGCTGTTCTGCACTACCAGACACAACCTATGCACTAGGCTGGCGCTGTTTTGCAATACCAGACACAACCTATGCACTAGGGTGGCGCTGTTCTGCAATA
>NW_027442561.1:67500-100880 GCF_048569485.1 Anomaloglossus baeobatrachus
TCAATAATGAACCTACTCTAGACCCATCCAGTCAATATCCAACCTCAAGTTTAAAGACAACCCATCACTTGCCCTAAATATGTAAATGCCACTGTTCGGTTCAAGAGTTGTTTTTCTTTTGTTTCTGTCCTCTTCATTCCCCTGTATATAATTCTAGCCTTCTTGGTCATTGTGTTTGGCCCACAAAAAAGACTCCCGTGAAGAAAAGTTGATGAGCACAATCCCTTACCTAACAAGGCCTAGATTTATACCCAAGGAAGAGGAGGCCATATCTCAGGAACAAAAAAGAGCAGGAACAAAAGGAAACAACTCCGGATTCAGAAGAACTGTGGCATCTACATCTGGTAAAAAAAAAAATTATGGAAAATAACATGTAGTCTAAGCGAGAAGACAACTACGCCATGGACTGATGATGATGACCAAGAACCAAGTTGAAGCATGTCCCCAGTACAGGTTAGTCTTCTTTTATTTATCCGATGGACAATAGTCTAAGCGAGAAGATAACTACGCCATGGACTGATGATGATGACCAAGAACCAAGTTGAAGCATGACCCCAGTACAGGTTAGTCTTCTTTTATTTATCCGATGGACAATAGTCTAAGCGAGAAGATAACTACGCCATGGTCTGATGATGATGACCAAGAACCAATTTGAAACATGTCTCCAGTACAGTTTAGTCTTCTTTTATTTATCCGATGGACAATAGTCTAAGCGAGAAGATAACTACGCCATGGACTGATGATGATGACCAAGAACCAAGTTGAAGCATGTCCCCCAGTACAGGTTAGTCTTCTTTTATTTATCCGATGGATAATAGTCTAAGCGAGAAGATAACTACGCCATGGTCTGATGATGATGACCAAGAACCAAGTTGAAACATGTCTCCAGTACAGTTTAGTCTTCTTTTATTTATCCGATGGACAATAGTCTAAGCGAGAAGATAACTACGCCATGGACTGATGATGATGACCAAGAACCAAGTTGAAGCATGTCCCCAGTACAGGTTAGTCTTCTTTTATTTATCCGATGGACAATAATCTAAGCGAGAAGATAACTACGCCATGGTCTGATGATGATGACCAAGAACCAAGTTGAAACATGTCTCCAGTACAGGTTAGTCTTCTTTTATTTATCCGATGGACAATAGTCTAAGCGAGAAGATAACTATGCCATGGACTGATGATGATGACCAAGAACCAAGTTAAAGCATGTCCCCAGTACAGGTTAGTCTTTTATTTATCTGATGGACAATATGGACATACAAAGGGTTCAACTTTTCTATAAGCCCTGGAATGTAAATAAAAAAGGGGGTTCAAACGTCATCCTGTCCTTATCGCCGATGAATCAGACAATTATATATTGTCTCTAGAGGTCAGGTGTGGTGGCATAACCATGCTTCAGGAGGAAGCCCTAAACTAGTTATTGCCATACCCCCCACACGCCTATGTAGCCACCTTTGCCCCTATAACCTGATAATATTAACAATGCTGGGCACAGAATATTTCTGACGTCTGGCACATGAAGTATATTAGGCAGTAGTCTTGGCTGGCTGGTAAAACAATGATCCGTCAAACAGGATTAGAATGTTACTAAGATATTGCAGAATACTTTCCTCGACAGAAGATAAAAGACAGTCTTGAAGCCGGAGGCCAGGTGACGATTGGTATTAATTGCATTTGAGAATGCCGGGGTGAGCTGCAGGTCCTAACGCATAGCACATGCGGTGTTATAAACTGTGAAATATACAGAGGAGAAGACAACCTATAAATCGGTGGTATTGGCCAATGTGTCGTAGACTTGATAAAATATCATTCTCTAGTGGGTCATCATAGAACAGTCTACCATCTAAGGCAAGGTGGTCTTCTGTTTTAGTCCAGTCAAGGCAGAGCAGATTCTAAAAGTATTGGGAGTTGAGTAACATTAAGACCAGAATAGTGGTCATTGATGATGTCTTGGCCATGGTAGGGAGGGAAGGTCCCGTTTCTACCATCCTTCACTGCCAAGTCTTTTCTTTAAGATGACCCTAAGATGGCAACCAACTGTTTCGACACCAAAAGACTGTAAAACACATCTGTTGGAGCAATTTATGTCCAGTTGGGAGAGGAGAGCAGTGTCTGACAGATACAGAATTGGCTTACAAAGGATCGAAAGAAACAAGTGGACAAAATTTTTCAGACCATGGAAACGTTTACAAAGTCACAGTACAGTATGTTGAAAGACTTTATGATGTTCCTGGGATATGGTCTTCTTGACGGTCCCACAAAGGTAGTGGAACAAAACAATCCGAAAACGCCAACATTTTGGATGTTTTCCTTGAACTTACTCAAGTTTCCTCACATGTTCTACAAACATACGTAAGCTGATTTTCTGAATGACTGATACACGGTTGGTTTGTGACGACATTAATCTTGGCCATCAACACCTTAAGTAAAATTGTCAAATTACCTATCCCAATCTGTTTTGATCTGAAACTTGGGATGTCCTTGACTAATTTTCCATTTATGAACATCACATCTGTCAAAAGATGTGTGGAAGTTGTCTCAAAATGTTAGCAAAGGCTTCACCTGACTGACAATATCTAACACCGCAGATGAAATGTCTTTGGTTGTGTTAGCTAATCCCTGATCTTTCGGAGATCTATAACATCTACTACCATATGGTCAATACACATATAATGTAGCTGTATACAGTAAGGCATTAAAATTAAATTAAAGATTCACTTTACATAGGTTGCCCAGTATAGAAAACCAATGTTGAGCATCCATTTAGTAAATTAAAAACGGATAGAGGTGGGGATCCTTTATTCAGGACTCATTTTTTGTGTAGAGTGGCTGCAAAGAACGTCTCCTGCTGTGGAGGACCCATCCTGTCCTGCATTACATTGACAACTAATTAATGTGAATGTTCCAATATCGTCACAGTCTTTCCATTGCCGAAAGACTCAAAACACTACTAACCATGACATACAAAGCCATCCGCAACCTGTCTCCTCCATTCATCTGTGACCTAGTCTCCCGGTGCTTATATGCGTGCAACCTCCGATGCTCACAAGATTCTCTACTGCCCTCATATCTCTTCTTCCCACAATCGCATCCACGATTTCTCCAATGCGTCCCTGATACTATGGATGTCTCTACCTCAACATATCAGACTCTCGCCTACCGTGGAAACCTTCAAAAGGAACCTGAAGACCCATTTCTTCTGACAAGTCTACAACTTGCAGTAACCCTCAGTCCACCGCATGACCAGCTGTACCCTCACCTACTGTATCCTCCCTCACTCATCCTCCTCAGTCCACTGCACGACGGCACAACCAGCTGTACCCTCACCTACTGTATCCACACCCATCCCCCTCAGTCCACTGCATTACGGCACGACCAGCTGTACCCTCACCTACTGTATCCTCCCTCACTCATCCCCCTCAGTCCACTGCACGACGGCACGACAAGCTGTACCCTCACCTACTGTATCCACACCCATCCCCCTCAGTCCACTGTACCATCACACAACCAGCTCTACCCTCACCTACTGTATCCACACCCATCCCCCTCAGTCCACTGTACCATCACACAACCAGCTCTACCCTCACCTACTGTATCCTCACCCATCCCCCTCAGTCCACTGTATCATCACACAACCAGCTCTACCCTCACCTACTGTATCCTCACCCATCCCCCTCAGTCTACTGCACCATCACACAACCAGCTCTACCCTCACCTACTGTATCCTCACCCATCCCCCTCAGTCCACTGTACCATCACACAACCAGCTCTACTCTCACCTACTGTATCCTCACCCATCCCCCTCAGTCTACTGCACCATCACACAACCAGCTCTACCCTCACCTACTGTATCCTCACCCATCCCCCTCAGTCCACTGTACCATCACACAACCAGCTCTACCCTCACCTACTGTATCCTCACCCATCCCCCTCAGTCTACTGCACCATCACACAACCAGCTCTACCCTCACCTACTGTATCCTCACCCATCCCCCTCAGTCCACTGCACCATCACACAACCAGCTCTACCCTCACCTACTGTATCTTCACCCATCCCCCTCAGTCTACTGCACCATCACACAACCAGCTCTACCCTCACCTACTGTATCCTCACCCATCCCCCTCAGTCCACTGTACCATCACACAACCAGCTCTACCCTCACCTACTGTATCCTCACCCATCCCCCTCAGTCCACTGCACCATCACACAACCAGCTCTACCCTCACCTACTGTATCTTCACCCATCCCCCTCAGTCTACTGCACCATCACACAACCAGCTCTACCCTCACCTACTGTATCCTCACCCATCCCCCTCAGTCCACTGTACCATCACACAACCAGCTCTACCCTCACCTACTGTATCCTCACCCATCCCCCTCAGTCTACTGCACCATCGCACGACTAGCTGTACCCTCATCTACTGTATCCTCACCCATCCCCCTCAGTCCACTGCACCATCGCACGACTAGCTGTACTCTCACCTACTGTATCCTCACCCATCCCCCTCAGTCCACTGCACCACCGCACGACCAGCTCTACCCTCACCTACTGTATCCTCACCCATCCCCCTCAGTCTACTGCCTACACCACCGCACGACTAGCTGTACCCTCATCTGTTGTATCCACACACATCTCCCTCAGTCTGCTGCACCACAGTACTACCAGCTCTACCCTCACCTACTGTATCCTCACCCATCCCCCTCAGTCCACTGCACCTGTGTACAACCAGCTCTACCCTCACCTACTGTATCCAGACCCATCCCCCCCAGTCTACTGCACCAGCGCACGACCAGCTCTACCCTCACCTACTGTATCCTCACCCATCCCTTGTAGACTGTGGGCCCTCACTGGCAGAGTCCTTTCTTCTCCTGTACCTGTTTGTGCCTTGTATTGTTCCCGCCTACTGCACTTATCTAGCTACGTCCCTTTTCACATGTGAAGCGCCATGGAATAAATGGCGCTATAATAATAAATACTAATATACACCATGTAATACCTAACATCTCCTGTTGGGGCACTGCAGGGAAACTGTACACTTACTGCCACAGATCAGAGCTGATCGCCGAGAACTGCTGATCGCCGAGAACTGTTGATCGCTTTCTGATCAGCCAGAAGACCTTTTAGTTGGACCATACCATGTGGGCAATAAATAGGACAACCCTCAAGATTCATCAGTGGTGTCCTGTATTGATAGCAATAAAAAAAAGCAACTAAACCAGTAACTCTGTAAGTAATTGTGAAAAATTCACCTAAATTGTAGTCTTTGTGATCTATATTATATGCTATTGATTACTGCCATTAAAAGGAAACAAGTTTTTCCTTTTAAGAAACCGGTCCACCTCCCCGAGGCCAAGCATGAGATGTAGAGATTGCTGTTTATGAGTGTATAATGTTCATAATTTACCAAATTATGCTGAGTTATTTAACACCGGGCTGTACTTTCCCTTTAACCGGTCGTGCACGTGTCGCCACAGGCAGCGCCATACAGAAAAAAGTGTTAGGTAAGGCCGCGCACCGCAGGTATGCTGACAGCACAGACAAAGCGCTATTTATGACGGCCCGGAGCCATCCTACTTGATCTACGAGTGCATTCTTCCTCTCAGCCTTTGCTATGCAATAGACATGACATTTTGATGGGAAATCTGTGCCGCCGGCCTTTCATGAATGAATGTACTGACTTATAAAAGTATCTCTCAAACATATGAAACGAGCCGGTAACACCGGACCCAGGAGCCGAGGACACCTTACATCTAACTTCCTTCAGAGGGCCATCAAACACTTCACTTAGAGGGAACCTACCTGCAAGATGTTCCCACATCAAGTGCAGGCAGAGCCATACTGGGGAATAAACCCAGACCTTTACTATTCAGATTGGATCCTTGCAGAAAAACATGTTGATAAAGGTCCAGAAACTGGTGCAGCGGGACGGGCCTTTGTGGGTCGGGTCCTCAGCGTATATTCCTCCTCCTGTGTACTGTGTCCTCCTGGCGTGCACCCTTTTCTTTACTTAAATTTCATGCTGCACTGCCATTACCAGTGTTGGTGGCACATGCGCATTTAAATTTTATGCTGCATCACTATTACCACTGTTGGCAGCGCATGCGCATTGCTAGTGTGATAGTGTCTTCAGTAAAATGGCGCCGGTTTGGTCCTCTGTGTATAGTCCTCCTCTGGTGTTCTCCTGGCGTGCCCCCTTTTCTTTATTTAAATTTCATGCTGCACCGCCATTACCACTGTTTGCGGCGCATGCGCATTGCTAGTGTGATGCCATCTTGAAATAGCGCCGGTTGGATCCTCTGTGTATATTCTTCTTCCAGCGTGCTCCTGGCATGCCCCCTTTTCTTCATTTAAATTTCATGCTGCACTGCCATTACCACTGTTTGCGGCGCATGCGCATTGCTAGTGTGATGCTGTCTTCATTTAAATGGTGCCAATTCCAGTCTTTTATGTATATTCCTCCTCCTCCACTGTCCTTCTGTCTTTTCCCCTTTTCTTTATTTAAATGTCACGCTGCTCCGGCATTACCATTGTTGGCGGCGCATGCGCATTGCTAGTGTGATTATGTCTTCATTAAAATGGCGTTGGAGTCAGCACATGAGCATACCACGATCTACGGCTCCATTTTATCGAAGACATTGTGGAGAAGACTATGAGCATTCGAATTGCACATGCGCAGATTGAATTCATCCTGGCAGAACATTCCAACATAACCCCATTAATAGTGTGACGCCCCTGGACTAGTCAGGGCATCACAGGGTACTGCACTTTCTATTCTTTGGTGCAGGACTCAACCCCTCATGGTTCTGGGTTCCCAACCTATGGTACTGCCTCCATCAGCATCCAAAATCCTAACCACACCTCACACCACACCCTGTCAGATACACCGGTGGGCTGCCTAGCTGGAATAGGGCCACCCACCTAAGGGTCAGGCGGACTGGTGGGAGGGAAGTAACGGAGAGAGTAGAGTTAGCTCTCGAGAAGTGAGGAGCTGGGGAGTGGTGGCTCCCTGTTTGTGGCAGGTTGGGTTGCAGACGGTGGTCTGGGCCCGGAGGAGTCGGAGACCCGGTCGCAGGGTATTGAGGCTGGGTGCCTAAACCTGGTCTTGGAGGACGGGAGGCATCTGAGTCTAATAACCGGTCTTGGGCCGAAAGCACGACGGGGTACAGGACCCTAGGTCGGGGGGTAGCTTCAGGCAACCCGGCAATTAACCTGCAGAGGATAGTGACTTTATGGACTGTCCCCAAGAAGCTCAGGGATCAGGGGCACTAGCGCAACGAGGGGGATAGAGCTTTTGAACACACACAGCCCACAGAAATCCCAAGAATTTTATTTTTCTATCTATGCATGTGCCGCTCATAGACTTCTCTACAGTGTCTTCAATAAAATAGCTCCGGAGATCGAAGTACATGAGTGCACTGACTCCGGTGACGCTTTAATGACAACATCATCACATTAGCAATGCGCATGCGCCACCAACAGTGGTAGTGGTGGTTCAGCATGAAATTTAAAAAAAGAAAAAGGGGGCAAGCCAGGAGGACGCTGGAGGAGGAATATACACAGAGGACACAACCCGGCGCCATTTTAATGACGACATCATCATACTACCACTGCGCATGCGCCATCAACAGTGGTAATGGCGGTGCAGCATGAAATTTAGGGGGTAAGCCAGGTGGACGCTGGAGGAGCAATATACACAGAGGACACAACCCGGCGCCATTTTAATGAAGACGTCATCACACTAGCAATGCGCATGCGCCAACAGTGGTAATGGCGGTGCAGCATGAAATTTAAATAAAGAAAAGGGGTAAGCCAGGAGGACACAGGAGGAGGAATATACACAGAGGATCCAACCCATAAAAGTCCGCCCCGCTGCACCAATTTCTGGACCTTTATCAACGTTGTATTCTGCAATCAAAAATCCAATCTGAAAAGCGAAGGTATGGGTTTATTCACCATGCTGGCGCCAGTATGGCACTGCCTGCATTTTATATGGGAAAATCCTACTGTTTGCGGACATCTTTGACACAGAAAAAAAGGTTTGTTTTTTTACATATTTTAGTTGTTATTATTAGTTAATTACGTTCTACTCAGTTTTAGCATCCAATCTTCACTAAGTAATTCAATTTCAGTTATGAAGTTTCCAGTTTCAGATTTTTCTCCTGTGGGAGTAACCCTCTCAGGATTACAGGCTGGAACAGACTGTGAGCCCTCGGGGGCAGGGTCCTCTCTTCTCCTGTTCCAGTCTGTGCCTTGTATTCTTCTTGTTTTTATTATATATACCCCTTTTCACATGTAAATCGCCATAATGATAATAATAATGAGAGCTCTGTATATATTCAGTGTGCTGAGGTTTTCCGTAGCTCATATCAGCACAGCTTCTATCCTGCACTTATTTCTTCTTCATGCTATTTCCTCCATTTTTACAGTCTGTTCAGCCCATCTTCTTTCTGATACTTACCCTTACTGTCTATGATGTGGAAATCTATGCAGCCCTCCTTCCTGCTCCTTCTTCCATAGTGTCTCAATTGCAGATTTTCATCAACACAACAATGCTTAAGTTTAGGGGTGGACACAGAGCAAAGGACCCCTGTGCAAGAATTGTGTTCTAATAACTGCGATTACCAATGGCGGACCCCCTCTATATCAAGCCCAGGGGGGCCCGCCGAGGACCCGGAGCTCACGTTGTCGCACCAGGCTAATCAGACCTTAATTGTAAGGGGCCCCCATCCCGCTGGGCCCCAGTGCAGCTGCACCAGCTATTTGTCAGCCACTGCTTAAGTTACCACTTGTTGCTTGTGCACCTGATGGGACTTGTCTCCCATCGAGCACATCTGAGACAATGTTTGTCCCCAATTACACAGGGAGCTGCCAGCAGAGGATCTTGATGATTTCCCAAGTGCATTCATCCTGGCAGAACATTCCAACATAACCCCATTAATAGTGTGACGCCCCTGGACTAGTCAGGGCGTCACAGGGTACTGCACTTCCTATTCTTTGATGCAGGACTCAACCCCTCATGGTTCTGGGTTCCCAACCTATGGTACTGCCTCCATCAGCATCCAAATCCCAACCACACCTCACACCACACCCTGCCAGACACACCGGTGGGCTGCCTAGCTGGAATAGGGCCGCCCACCTAGGGGTCAGGCGGACTGGTGGGAGGGAAGTAACGGAGAGAGTAGAGTTAGCCCTCGAGAAGTGAGGAGCTGGGCAGTGGTGGCTCCCTGGTTGTGGCAGGTTGGGTCGCAGACGGTGGTCTGGGCCCGGAGGAGTCGGAGACCCGGTCGCACGGTATTGAGGCTGGGTGCCTGGACCTGGTCTTGGAGGACGGGAGGCATATGAGTCTAGTAACCGATCCGGGACCGAAAGCACGATGAGGTACAGGACCCTAGGTCGGGGAGTAGCTTCAGGCAACCCGGCAATTAACCTGCGGAGGATAGTGACTTTATGGACTGTCCCCAAGAAGCTCAGAGATCAGGGGCACTAGCGCAACGAGGGGGATAGGGCTTTGCATCCCATGCAGCCCCTAGAAATCCCAAGTGTGAGCCCTTGAGAGCGCAGCCCAGGAGCGGGGCCCGGACAGCTTTAAGCCATCGGGCTACCAGAACACTTCGAATTTGTGTATGGAGGCAGGCTCCGGATCACCCGGCAGTACCAGAGGGGACGGATTCCCGGACATGCTCCCCCAAGAGGGCAGCGGCACCCAGAGACTTGGTTTACCTTGTTGTCAGAGTCTGCTTTGTGGCCGCATCATCAGCAACACTTCCTGAGTGAGTACATGGTCCTCTCCTACTCCCACCCGGCCCTGCGCTGCCCCGCTCCACCATCATCCAGAGTCCCAGGGCCTCCCCTACCCGTGGAGGGAACATCATCTGGCTGCCCCCACTCCATCTCCCCTGGGTACTTCCATTGGCAGCGGCGGTACTCCCCTTACCGCGAACCACGGGTGGCGTCACAAACTCTAACATTCCCTGTAAATAGCCTCCCTTCCATTTGAAGTGGCCGTGAGCCCCCGGGTTTGGAGACCCTCAAGCCACAGCAGCCCCGGATCCGAGCGGTTCGACCGCTGCAGGGGCATATATATATTTTTGTAGCTGGTTTATTCACCGTAAGTATCTATTCACGTGCGTGGTTTACTTATTGCGTGTATATATTTATGTACTCTACGTGTGTGTGACCATATTTTATGCATGGGTTTCCTGTGTGCTGATAAGCGTCCAGGACATATGCGGCATAGATTTACGTGTACAGGTTTCCATGCTCTCATATAGTTATGTCTGTGGTTTATATAAATTAATATATTATAACTATACACTCACAGAGACTTGAAAAAGTATTCAAACCCCATGAACTTTTCCTCATTTTTCACATTACACCCACAAACTTGAATGTACTCTATTGGGATTTTATGTGGTGTGCCAACACAAGGTAACAAGTATTTATCAAGTGTAAAGGAAATGATACAGGGTTTTCTAAACATTTAAAAAATGTAAATCTGAAAATTGTGATGTGCATTTGTATTCAGCCCCCCTGAATAAATTCTTCGTAGGACCACCTTTTCCTGCAGTTACTGCTGCAAGTCTTTTGGGGATGAGTCAATACTTTGTAGGACCACCTTTTGCTGCAGTTACTGCTGCAAGTCTTTTGGGGGATGAGTCAATACTTTGTAGGACCACCTTTTGCTGCAGTTACTGCTGCAAGTCTTTTGGGGGATGAGTCAATACTTTGTAGGACCACCTTTTGCTGCAGTTACTGCTGCAAGTCTTTTGGGGATGAGTCAATACTTTGTAGGACCACCTTTTGCTGCAGTTACTGCTGCAAGTCTTTTGGGGGATGAGTCAATACTTTGTAGGACCATTTTTTGCTGCAGTTACTGCTGCAAGTCTTTTGGGGGATGAGTCTATACTTTGTAAGACCACCTTTTGCTACAGTTACTGCTGCAAGTCTTTTGGGGGATGAGTCAATACTTTGTAGGACATCTTTTGTTGCAGTTACTGCTGCAAGTCTTTTGGGGGATGAGTCAATACTTTGTAGGACTAGTTTTTGCTGTAGTTACTGCTGCAAGTCTTTTGGGGGATGAGTCAATGTTTTGTATGACAACCTTTTGCTGCAGTTACTGCTGCAAGTCTTTTGGGAGATGAGTCAATACTTTGTAGGACAACCTTTTGCTGCAGTTACTGCTGCAAGTCTTTTGGGGGATGAGTCAATACTTTGTAGGACCCCCTTTAGCTGCAGTTACTGCTGCAAGTCTTTTGGGGATGAGTCAATACTTTGTAGGATCACTTTTTGCTGCAGTTACTGCTGCAAATCTTTTGGGGGATGTCACTTCCAGCTTTGTACATCTAGAGGCTGAATTGGTACCCATTCTTCTTTGCACACAAGCTCTTGCTCAGTGAGATTGGACGGAGATGTCTGTGAACAGGAGTTTTTAAGTCTTGTCACATATTGTTAATGGAATTCAGGTATGGACTGTGACTGGGCCATTCACTCACATGAATATGCTTTGATATAAACCCTCCATTGAAGCTCTGGCAGGATGTTTTCCACCACACATGGTCTTTTGATTTTAGCCCAAAAATGTCTGTATTTGCTTCATCTGACCAGAGAACCTTCTTCCACTGGTCGCTGTGTCTCCTACATGGGTTTTTGCAAATTCCAAACAAGATTTCTTATGTCTTGCTTTCAAATATGGCTTTCTTTTTGCCCCTCTTCCATAAAGGCCAGATTTGTGTAGTGTACAACTAATACTTGTCCTGTGGACAGTTACATATTGAGCTGTGATGTCTACAGCTCCACCAGTGACCCTGGGCCTCTTGGCTGCTTCTCTAATTAGTGCTCTGCTTCTTGGGATGTCACTTTAGGTGGACTGCCATGTCTTAGTAGGTCTCCAGTTCTGTTAGGCTATTTATTTTTTTTTTATAACCTAAACCTGCTTTACTCTTCTCCACAACTTTATCCCTGACCTGTCTGGTGTGTTCTTTGGTTTTCATGATGTTGTTTGATCCCTAATTTTCTCAAACAAACCTCTGAGGTCTTCATATAACAGCTGTAGTTGTTTACAGCTTCGGCTATTTATTTTTTATAACCTAACCCTGCTTTACTCTTCTCCACAACTTTATCCCTGACCAGTCTGGTGTGTTCTTTGGTTTTCATGATGTTGTTTGATCCCTAATGTTCTCAAACAAACCTCTGAGGTCTTCATATAACAGCTGTAGTTGTTTACAGCTTCGGCTATTTATTTTTTATAACCTAACCCTGCTTTACTCTTCTCCACAACTTTATCCCTGACCTGTCTGGTGTGTTCCTTGGTTTTCATGATGTTGTTTGATCCCTAATGTTCTCACACCAACCTCTGAGGCCTTCACAGAACAGCTGTAGTTGTTTAGAGCTTAGGCTATTTTTTAATAACCTAACACTGCTTTACTCTTCTTCACAACGTTATCCCTGACCTGTCTGGTGTGTTCCTTGGTTTTCATGATGTTGTTTGATCCCTAATGTTCTCACACCAACCTCTGAGGCCTTCACAGAACAGCTATAGTTGTTTAGAGCTTAGGCTATTTTTTAATAACCTAACACTGCTTTACTCTTCTCCACAACTTTATCCCTGACCTGTCTGGTATGTTTCTTGGTTTTCATAATGCGGTTTGATCCCTGATGTTTTCAAACAAACCTCTGGATCCTTCACAGAACAACTGTAGTTATACTGAGAATAAATTACACACAGGTGGACTCAATTTACTAATTAAGTGACTTTTGGAGGGAATTGGTCACTCGGGATTTTATTTAGGGGTATCAGACCAGAGGGGACTGAATACAGTCACGATATTCAGATTTATATATTTAAAATATTTAGAAAACCAGGTCTCATTTACCTTACAGTTGTTAAATACTTGCTGGGTGTAACGTGAAAACAATGTGGAATAATTTTTCAAGGCACTGTAAAAACAATGTACCTCTTAAAAAAATTCTCTTTTATAAAGAATGGAGGGATTTTTAATTTCATAACTATATAATTTATTATTATTATTATTATTTATATTATATACATTATATATATAATATAATATTTATATTATATATTAATAATTTTTAATAGCTCTTGCTTACGTTACTGGCTACCCTGCGGTCCCAGAGTTACCTAGGCAAGAAGTGCAGGTTATATGCTGTGCTTTAGCTGAAGTTGGCTGAATTGATGGGTCTGGTCATCCTCAGTCCTCCAGGGCTGGAGAGCCAAAGTTGTCTGTGCTACCTACTTTGGAGAGCTCTCAGATCTCGCCAGCGGCACAACCATGTCGCTAGCTCGAGCTGCCAATCTTCACGAGTGCACCACCACCGGCTACTGGGAATCCAGGGATCAGAGGAGTGGTGCTCTCCAAAAAATACAGGAGAAACCTACGGCACTTTAATTTGGACTAGGACAATATTAGATTTCATTTTTTTCTCAGACTTCGAACAATTTTTCTTATTTTTGAGGTTGAGGTGTCAATATGAATTTTTGCCTCCGGATGTAGAAACGTTACAAAAGACCCTACGTCGGAGGATCCATTTTGGTTACGGTAGAGTATGGGTGACAGACAGTCATGTGGTTTCTGGCCATAGAAGGTCACAGCGTCTCGCTGTGCAAAATGCTCCCTGACTTTCCATTGTTCCTGCTGTCAGTATTCATTGGTGTAGGTAGCTTTCCTGTTGGATTCATCTCTCCCTCTTTTGAACCCATGAGGAGCTCATCTTCCACCCAGCTGCTGATGATTAGTAATCTCTTGGTGCTTAAATACCCCTTTCTTCCTTGGACTGGTGCTGGTGATATTTTCAGTTCATTTAAGCCAAGGTTGCAAGCCAGAGGCTTGTAATCCTCTGTGGTATTGTTGCTGAAAACTTATAGGTGTCATCTGTAGATAAGTAGTTCATTCATTTTCCCCTGTGTGTTCTCCTTGTGTCGTCTATAGTGTTTAGTGGGGTTGACAAAGAAAGACCTGATCCCATCCGTTCCCTATTTAGAGCCCAGCACTAGGGATACCTTGGGTCAGGTATCTGGCTTGGCACATAAGTGTGGAACCTATCTAGGGTGGTGAGGGACCCCAGGGACCAGTACTAGGGATAAATAGGGTCAGGTATCCAGCTTGGCGCATAGGTGTGGAACCTATCTAGGGTGGTGTGGGACCCCAGGGACCAGTACTAGGGATAAATAGGGTCAGGTATCCGGCTTGGCGCATAGGTGTGGAACCTATCTAGGGTGGTGAGGGACCCCAGGGACCAGTACTAGGGATAAATAGGGTCAGGTATCCGTCTTAGCGCATAGGTGTGGAACCTACGGTATCTAGGGTGGTGAGAGACCCCAGGGACCAGCAGTAGGGATAAATAGGGTCAGGGATCTGGCTTGGTGCATAGGTGAAGAACCTATCTAGGGTGGTGAGGGACCCCAGGGACCAGTACTAGGGATAATTAGGGTCAAATATCCGACTTGGCGCATAGGTGTGGAACCTATCTACGGTGGTGAGGGACCCCAAGGACCAGCAGTAGGTTTGGTCAGGGGTCACCATCTTCCCTTTCCCTAGACACAGGGTTTCCCTTCCCTTTCGATTGGTACTTCCACGTACCTAGCGTGACCAGAGGGCACCTTTATTGGGCTATAACTGCGCAAGCTAACTATAGACATAGAGTCCTGAAATTGTAGATGGCACCATATAACCATGGCTGATTAGAGGAGGTTGTAGATGGCACCATAGAACCATGGCTGATTAGAGGAGGTTGTAGATGGCACCATAGAACCATGGCTAATTAGAGGAGATTGTAGATGGCACCATAGAACCATGGCTGATTAGAGGAGGTTGTAGATGGCACCATAGAACCATGGCTGATTAGAGGAGGTTGTAGATGGCACCATAGAACCATGGCTGATTAGAGGAGGTTGTAGATGGCACCATAGAACCATGGCTGATTAGAGGAGGTTGTAGATGGCACCATAGAACCATGGCTGATTAGAGGAGGTTGTAGATGGCACCATAGAACCATGGCTGATTAGAGGAGGTTGTAGATGGCACCATAGAACCATGGCTGATTAGAGGAGGTTGTAGATGGCACCATAGAACCATGGCTGATTAGAGGAGGTTGTAGATGGCACCATAGAACCATGGCTGATTAGAGGAGGTTGTAGATGGCACCATAGAACCATGGCTGATTAGAGGAGGTTGTAGATGGCACCATAGAACCATGGCTGATTAGAGGAGGTTGTAGTTGGCACCATATAACCATGGCTTATTAGAGGAGGTTGTTTTGAATTCCTAGGGTCTAAAAATAAATTTTGACCAAGGAGATGACAATTTTTGCCCAATGAACCAGCAGTAGGTACAAAAATTCTCAGTAAATGTAAATCTTTGGAGCAATCCGGAAATCTCCTAAGCCAAACATAGGTGATTTAGAGCGTCTTCTGTCCTGGAGGCTGGAGGCTTCTGGTGGAGGGACTGGGCAGCTTCACATTGAATGGTCAGATAAACAATTTGGCTTTTCAGCTCCGGCTTCTGACTGCTAAATACTCAGCATAACAATGTGGAGAATGCAGGAAAGCCGCTGAGAAATGTAAAGCTCCAATCCTCTTACAGATGGACCTTCAGCCGCCCAAACACTCCATTTTCACACGGAAACCTATGGAATTTAACAAGTCCAGGGGAGAAAGGTTTGTAAGACCAGACTTGTCCCTGTATAAATTTTAGGTCGGGGGAAGGGGGCACTGCAGGACCTCATGAGAAAGTCAGAGGGGCTCCTGGCAAACAGCTGTCCTTTGAGGGGGCTTTAGGCTACCATAAGAGGGGCTGGGCTCCAAACTGATGCAAGTCTTACAAAATAGATCAGATTAGGATCTTATTATTTTATCATCACATAATAAACTTCCTCAAAGTTTAATAAAATGAAAGAATTACCAGAAGCAGCGATCACTGCAAAATGCAACTGGTCTGCAAATCTGCACAATAGCAAACATGCAAAAATACACACAGTAGATAGTATCTATATATTCATGTGTCCACCCAGCCAGCTGTCCATCTGTGATACATACAAAGCTGTCAGTCTGCATTACATGCCATCTATGTATCTATCCATCTATAGCTCTCTATTTATCTATTCATCCGGTCACCTAGCCCTGCATCTATGTATCTATCCATCTATAGCCCTCCATTTATCTATTCATCCGGTCACCTAGCCCTGCATCTATGTATCTATCCATCTATAGCTCTCTATTTATCTATTCATCCGGTCACCTAGCCCTGCATCTATGTATCTATCCATCTATAGCTCTCCATTTATCTATTCATCCGGTCACCTAGCCCTGCATCTATGTATCTATCCATCTATAGCTCTCTATTTATCTATTCATCCGGTCACCTAGCCCTGCATCTATGTATCTATCCATCTATAGCCCTCCATTTATCTATTCACCCAGTCACCTAGCCCTGCATCTATGTATCTATCCATCTATAGCTCTCTATTTATCTATTCATCCGGTCACCTAGCCCTGCATCTATGTATCTATCCATCTATAGCTCTCCATTTATCTATTCACCCAGTCACCTAGCCCTGCATCTATGTATCTATCCATCTATAGCTCTCCATTTATCTATTCATCCAGTCACCTAGCCCTGCATCTATGTATCTATCCATCTATAGCTCTCTATTTATCTATTCATCCAGTCACCTAGCCCTGCATCTATGTATCTATCCATCTATAGCTCTCTATTTATCTATTCATCCGGTCACCTAGCCCTGCATCTATGTATTTATCCATCTATAGCTCTCCATTTATCTATTCATCCAGTCACCTAGCCCTGCATCTATGTATCTATCCATCTATAGCCCTCCATTTATCTATTCATCCGGTCACCTAGCCCTGCATCTATGTATCTATCCATCTATAGCCCTCCATTTATCTATTCATCCGGTCACCTAGCCCTGCATCTATGTATCTATCCATCTATAGCCCTCCATTTATCTATTCACCCAGTCACCTAGCCCTGCATCTATGTATCTATCCATCTATAGCCCTCCATTTATCTATTCACCCAGTCACCTAGCCCTGCATCTATGTATCTATCCATCTATAGCTCTCCATTTATCTATTCATCCGGTCACCTAGCCCTGCATCTATGTATCTATCCATCTATAGCTCTCTATTTATCTATTCATCCGGTCACCTAGCCCTGCATCTATGTATCTATCCATCTATAGCCCTCCATTTATCTATTCATCCGGTCACCTAGCCCTGCATCTATGTATCTATCCATCTATAGCTCTCTATTTATCTATTCATCCGGTCACCTAGCCCTGCATCTATGTATCTATCCATCTATAGCCCTCCATTTATCTATTCATCCGGTCACCTAGCCCTGCATCTATGTATCTATCCATCTATAGCTCTCTATTTATCTATTCATCCGGTCACCTAGCCCTGCATCTATGTATCTATCCATCTATAGCTCTCCATTTATCTATTCATCCGGTCACCTAGCCCTGCATCTATGTATCTATCCATCTATAGCTCTCTATTTATCTATTCACCCAGTCACCTAGCCCTGCATCTATGTATCTATCCATCTATAGCCCTCCATTTATCTATTCATCCGGTCACCTAGCCCTGCATCTATGTATCTATCCATCTATAGCTCTCCATTTATCTATTCATCCGGTCACCTAGCCCTGCATCTATGTATCTATCCATCTATAGCCCTCCATTTATCTATTCATCCGGTCACCTAGCCCTGCATCTATGTATCTATCCATCTATAGCTCTCTATTTATCTATTCACCCGGTCACCTAGCCCTGCATCTATGTATCTATCCATCTATAGCTCTCCATTTATCTATTCATCCGGTCACCTAGCCCTGCATCTATGTATCTATCCATCTATAGCTCTCCATTTATCTATTCATCCAGTCACCTAGCCCTGCATCTATGTATCTATCCATCTATAGCCCTCCATTTATCTATTCATCCAGTCACCTAGCCCTGCATCTATGTATCTATCCATCTATAGCCCTCCATTTATCTATTCATCCGGTCACCTAGCCCTGCATCTATGTATCTATCCATCTATAGCCCTCCATTTATCTATTCATCCGGTCACCTAGCCCTGCATCTATGTATCTATCCATCTATAGCTCTCCATTTATCTATTCATCCGGTCACCTAGCCCTGCATCTATGTATCTATCCATCTATAGCCCTCCATTTATCTATTCATCCGGTCACCTAGCCCTGCATCTATGTATCTATCCATCTATAGCTCTCCATTTATCTATTCATCCGGTCACCTAGCCCTGCATCTATGTATCTATCCATCTATAGCTCTCCATTTATCTATTCATCCGGTCACCTAGCCCTGCATCTATGTATCTATCCATCTATAGCTCTCTATTTATCTATTCATCCGGTCACCTAGCCCTGCATCTATGTATCTATCCATCTATAGCTCTCCATTTATCTATTCATCCGGTCACCTAGCCCTGCATCTATGTATCTATCCATCTATAGCCCTCCATTTATCTATTCATCCGGTCACCTAGCCCTGCATCTATGTATCTATCCATCTATAGCTCTCCATTTATCTATTCATCCGGTCACCTAGCCCTGCATCTATGTATCTATCCATCTATAGCTCTCTATTTATCTATTCATCCGGTCACCTAGCCCTGCATCTATGTATCTATCCATCTATAGCTCTCCATTTATCTATTCATCCGGTCACCTAGCCCTGCATCTATGTATCTATCCATCTATAGCCCTCCATTTATCTATTCATCCGGTCACCTAGCCCTGCATCTATGTATCTATCCATCTATAGCTCTCCATTTATCTATTCATCCGGTCACCTAGCCCTGCACCTATGTATCTATCCATCTATAGCTCTCTATTTATCTATTCATCCGGTCACCTAGCCCTGCATCTATGTATCTATCCATCTATAGCTCTCTATTTATCTATTCATCCGGTCACCTAGCCCTGCATCTATGTATCTATCCATCTATAGCCCTCCATTTATCTATTCATCCGGTCACCTAGCCCTGCATCTATGTATCTATCCATCTATAGCTCTCTATTTATCTATTCATCCGGTCACCTAGCCCTGCATCTATGTATCTATCCATCTATAGCTCTCCATTTATCTATTCATCCGGTCACCTAGCCCTGCATCTATGTATCTATCCATCTATAGCCCTCCATTTATCTATTCATCCGGTCACCTAGCCCTGCATCTATGTATCTATCCATCTATAGCTCTCCATTTATCTATTCATCCGGTCACCTAGCCCTGCATCTATGTATCTATCCATCTATAGCCCTCCATTTATCTATTCATCCGGTCACCTAGCCCTGCATCTATGTATCTATCCATCTATAGCTCTCCATTTATCTATTCATCCGGTCACCTAGCCCTGCATCTATGTATCTATCCATCTATAGCCCTCCATTTATCTATTCATCCGGTCACCTAG
Source organism: Anomaloglossus baeobatrachus (assembly GCF_048569485.1). Taxonomy (NCBI): domain Eukaryota; kingdom Metazoa; phylum Chordata; class Amphibia; order Anura; family Aromobatidae; genus Anomaloglossus; species Anomaloglossus baeobatrachus. The sequence continues at coordinate 86,987 of NW_027442561.1, forward strand.
CCCTGCATCTATGTATCTATCCATCTATAGCTCTCCATTTATCTATTCATCCAGTCACCTAGCCCTGCATCTATGTATCTATCCATCTATAGCTCTCCATTTATCTATTCATCCGGTCACCTAGCCCTGCATCTATGTATCTATCCATCTATAGCTCTCCATTTATCTATTCATCCGGTCACCTAGCCCTGCATCTATGTATCTATCCATCTATAGCCCTCCATTTATCTATTCATCCGGTCACCTAGCCCTGCATCTATGTATCTATCCATCTATAGCTCTCCATTTATCTATTCATCCGGTCACCTAGCCCTGCATCTATGTATCTATCCATCTATAGCTCTCCATTTATCTATTCATCCAGTCACCTAGCCCTGCATCTATGTATCTATCCATCTATAGCTCTCCATTTATCTATTCACCCAGTCACCTAGCCCTGCATCTATGTATCTATCCATCTATAGCTCTCCATTTATCTATTCATCCGGTCACCTAGCCCTGCATCTATGTATCTATCCATCTATAGCTCTCCATTTATCTATTCATCCGGTCACCTAGCCCTGCATCTATGTATCTATCCATCTATAGCTCTCTATTTATCTATTCATCCGGTCACCTAGCCCTGCATCTATGTATCTATCCATCTATAGCTCTCTATTTATCTATTCATCCGGTCACCTAGCCCTGCATCTATGTATCTATCCATCTATAGCTCTCCATTTATCTATTCATCCGGTCACCTAGCCCTGCATCTATGTATCTATCCATCTATAGCCCTCCATTTATCTATTCATCCGGTCACCTAGCCCTGCATCTATGTATCTATCCATCTATAGCTCTCTATTTATCTATTCATCCGGTCACCTAGCCCTGCATCTATGTATCTATCCATCTATAGCTCTCTATTTATCTATTCATCCAGTCACCTAGCCCTGCATCTATGTATCTATCCATCTATAGCCCTCTATTTATCTATTCATCCAGTCACCTAGCCCTGCATCTATGTATCTATCCATCTATAGCTCTCCATTTATCTATTCATCCGGTCACCTAGCCCTGCATCTATGTATCTATCCATCTATAGCTCTCCATTTATCTATTCATCCGGTCACCTAGCCCTGCATCTATGTATCTATCCATCTATAGCCCTCCATTTATCTATTCATCCGGTCACCTAGCCCTGCATCTATGTATCTATCCATCTATAGCTCTCCATTTATCTATTCATCCGGTCACCTAGCCCTGCATCTATGTATCTATCCATCTATAGCTCTCCATTTATCTATTCACCCAGTCACCTAGCCCTGCATCTATGTATCTATCCATCTATAGCTCTCTATTTATCTATTCATCCGGTCACCTAGCCCTGCATCTATGTATCTATCCATCTATAGCCCTCCATTTATCTATTCATCCGGTCACCTAGCCCTGCATCTATGTATCTATCCATCTATAGCCCTCCATTTATCTATTCATCCAGTCACCTAGCCCTGCATCTATGTATCTATCCATCTATAGCTCTCCATTTATCTATTCATCCGGTCACCTAGCCCTGCATCTATGTATCTATCCATCTATAGCCCTCCATTTATCTATTCATCCGGTCACCTAGCCCTGCATCTATGTATCTATCCATCTATAGCTCTCCATTTATCTATTCATCCGGTCACCTAGCCCTGCATCTATGTATCTATCCATCTATAGCTCTCTATTTATCTATTCATCCGGTCACCTAGCCCTGCATCTATGTATCTATCCATCTATAGCTCTCTATTTATCTATTCATCCGGTCACCTAGCCCTGCATCTATGTATCTATCCATCTATAGCTCTCCATTTATCTATTCACCCAGTCACCTAGCCCTGCATCTATGTATCTATCCATCTATAGCTCTCTATTTATCTATTCATCCAGTCACCTAGCCCTGCATCTATGTATCTATCCATCTATAGCTCTCTATTTATCTATTCATCCGGTCACCTAGCCCTGCATCTATGTATCTATCCATCTATAGCTCTCTATTTATCTATTCATCCGGTCACCTAGCCCTGCATCTATGTATCTATCCATCTATAGCCCTCCATTTATCTATTCATCCGGTCACCTAGCCCTGCATCTATGTATCTATCCATCTATAGCCCTCCATTTATCTATTCATCCAGTCACCTAGCCCTGCATCTATGTATCTATCCATCTATAGCTCTCCATTTATCTATTCATCCGGTCACCTAGCCCTGCATCTATGTATCTATCCATCTATAGCTCTCTATTTATCTATTCATCCGGTCACCTAGCCCTGCATCTATGTATCTATCCATCTATAGCTCTCTATTTATCTATTCATCCAGTCACCTAGCCCTGCATCTATGTATCTATCCATCTATAGCTCTCTATTTATCTATTCATCCAGTCACCTAGCCCTGCATCTATGTATCTATCCATCTATAGCTCTCTATTTATCTATTCATCCGGTCACCTAGCCCTGCATCTATGTATCTATCCATCTATAGCTCTCCATTTATCTATTCATCCAGTCACCTAGCCCTGCATCTATGTATCTATCCATCTATAGCCCTCCATTTATCTATTCATCCGGTCACCTAGCCCTGCATCTATGTATCTATCCATCTATAGCTCTCTATTTATCTATTCATCCGGTCACCTAGCCCTGCATCTATGTATCTATCCATCTATAGCTCTCTATTTATCTATTCATCCGGTCACCTAGCCCTGCATCTATGTATCTATCCATCTATAGCTCTCCATTTATCTATTCATCCGGTCACCTAGCCCTGCATCTATGTATCTATCCATCTATAGCCCTCTATTTATCTATTCATCCAGTCACCTAGCCCTGCATCTATGTATCTATCCATCTATAGCTCTCCATTTATCTATTCATCCGGTCACCTAGCCCTGCATCTATGCATCTATCCATCTATAGCCCTCCATTTATCTATTCATCCGGTCACCTAGCCCTGCATCTATGTATCTATCCATCTATAGCTCTCCATTTATCTATTCATCCGGTCACCTAGCCCTGCATCTATGTATCTATCCATCTATAGCCCTCCATTTATCTATTCATCCGGTCACCTAGCCCTGCATCTATGTATCTATCCATCTATAGCTCTCTATTTATCTATTCATCCGGTCACCTAGCCCTGCATCTATGTATCTATCCATCTATAGCTCTCTATTTATCTATTCATCCAGTCACCTAGCCCTGCATCTATGTATCTATCCATCTATAGCTCTCTATTTATCTATTCATCCGGTCACCTAGCCCTGCATCTATGTATCTATCCATCTATAGCTCTCTATTTATCTATTCATCCAGTCACCTAGCCCTGCATCTATGTATCTATCCATCTATAGCTCTCCATTTATCTATTCACCCAGTCACCTAGCCCTGCATCTATGTATCTATCCATCTATAGCTCTCCATTTATCTATTCATCCGGTCACCTAGCCCTGCATCTATGTATCTATCCATCTATAGCTCTCTATTTATCTATTCATCCGGTCACCTAGCCCTGCATCTATGTATCTATCCATCTATAGCTCTCTATTTATCTATTCATCCGGTCACCTAGCCCTGCATCTATGTATCTATCCATCTATAGCTCTCCATTTATCTATTCACTCCAGTCACCTAGCCCTGCATCTATGTATCTATCCATCTATAGCCCTCCATTTATCTATTCACCCAGTCACCTAGCCCTGCATCTATGTATCTATCCATCTATAGCTCTCCATTTATCTATTCATCCGGTCACCTAGCCCTGCATCTATGTATCTATCCATCTATAGCTCTCCATTTATCTATTCATCCAGTCACCTAGCCCTGCATCTATGTATCTATCCATCTATAGCTCTCCATTTATCTATTCATCCGGTCACCTAGCCCTGCATCTATGTATCTATCCATCTATAGCCCTCCATTTATCTATTCATCCAGTCACCTAGCCCTGCATCTATGTATCTATCCATCTATAGCTCTCCATTTATCTATTCATCCGGACACCTAGCCCTGCATCTATGTATCTATCCATCTATAGCCCTCCATTTATCTATTCATCCGGTCACCTAGCCCTGCATCTATGTATCTATCCATCTATAGCTCTCTATTTATCTATTCATCCAGTCACCTAGCCCTGCATCTATGTATCTATCCATCTATAGCCCTCCATTTATCTATTCATCCGGTCACCTAGCCCTGCATCTATGTATCTATCCATCTATAGCTCTCCATTTATCTATTCATCCGGTCACCTAGCCCTGCATCTATGTATCTATCCATCTATAGCCCTCCATTTATCTATTCATCCGGTCACCTAGCCCTGCATCTATGTATCTATCCATCTATAGCTCTCCATTTATCTATTCATCCAGTCACCTAGCCCTGCATCTATGTATTTATCCATCTATAGCCCTCCATTTATCTATTCATCCAGTCACCTAGCCCTGCATCTATGTATCTATCCATCTATAGCCCTCCATTTATCTATTCATCCGGTCACCTAGCCCTGCATCTATGTATCTATCCATCTATAGCTCTCCATTTATCTATTCATCCAGTCACCTAGCCCTGCATCTATGTATCTATCCATCTATAGCTCTCCATTTATCTATTCATCCGGTCACCTAGCCCTGCATCTATGTATCTATCCATCTATAGCCCTCCATTTATCTATTCATCCAGTCACCTAGCCCTGCATCTATGTATCTATTCATCTATAGCCCTCCATTTATCTATTCATCCGGTCACCTAGCCCTGCATCTATGTATCTATCCATCTATAGCCCTCCATTTATCTATTCATCCGGTCACCTAGCCCTGCATCTATGTATCTATCCATCTATAGCTCTCTATTTATCTATTCATCCGGTCACCTAGCCCTGCATCTATGTATCTATCCATCTATAGCTCTCCATTTATCTATTCATCCGGTCACCTAGCCCTGCATCTATGTATCTATCCATCTATAGCCCTCCATTTATCTATTCATCCAGTCACCTAGCCCTGCATCTATGTATCTATCCATCTATAGCCCTCCATTTATCTATTCATCCAGTCACCTAGCCCTGCATCTATGTATCTATCCATCTATAGCTCTCCATTTATCTATTCATCCGGTCACCTAGCCCTGCATCTATGTATCTATCCATCTATAGCCCTCCATTTATCTATTCATCCGGTCACCTAGCCCTGCATCTATGTATCTATCCATCTATAGCCCTCCATTTATCTATTCATCCGGTCACCTAGCCCTGCATCTATGTATCTATCCATCTATAGCTCTCTATTTATCTATTCATCCGGTCACCTAGCCCTGCATCTATGTATCTATCCATCTATAGCTCTCCATTTATCTATTCATCCGGTCACCTAGCCCTGCTCTATGTATCTATCCATCTATAGCTCTCTATTTATCTATTCATCCGGACACCTAGCCCTGCATCTATGTATCTATCCATCTATAGCCCTCCATTTATCTATTCATCCGGTCACCTAGCCCTGCATCTATGTATCTATCCATCTATAGCCCTCCATTTATCTATTCATCCGGTCACCTAGCCCTGCATCTATGTATCTATCCATCTATAGCCCTCCATTTATCTATTCATCCGGTCACCTAGCCCTGCATCTATGTATCTATCCATCTATAGCCCTCCATTTATCTATTCACCCAGTCACCTAGCCCTGCATCTATGTATCTATCCATCTATAGCTCTCTATTTATCTATTCATCCGGTCACCTAGCCCTACATCTATGTATCTATCCATCTATAGCTCTCCATTTATCTATTCATCCGGTCACCTAGCCCTGCATCTATGTATCTATCCATCTATAGCTCTCTATTTATCTATTCATCCGGTCACCTAGCCCTGCATCTATGTATCTATCCATCTATAGCCCTCCATTTATCTATTCATCCGGTCACCTAGCCCTGCATCTATGTATCTATCCATCTATAGCTCTCCATTTATCTATTCATCCAGTCACCTAGCCCTGCATCTATGTATCTATCCATCTATAGCTCTCTATTTATCTATTCATCCGGTCACCTAGCCCTGCATCTATGTATCTATCCATCTATAGCTCTCTATTTATCTATTCATCCGGTCACCTAGCCCTGCATCTATGTATCTATCCATCTATAGCCCTCCATTTATCTATTCATCCGGTCACCTAGCCCTGCATCTATGTATCTATCCATCTATAGCTCTCCATTTATCTATTCATCCGGTCACCTAGCCCTGCATCTATGTATCTATCCATCTATAGCCCTCCATTTATCTATTCATCCGGTCACCTAGCCCTGCATCTATGTATCTATCCATCTATAGCCCTCCATTTATCTATTCATCCAGTCACCTAGCCCTGCATCTATGTATCTATCCATCTATAGCTCTCCATTTATCTATTCATCCGGTCACCTAGCCCTGCATCTATGTATCTATCCATCTATAGCTCTCCATTTATCTATTCATCCGGTCACCTAGCCCTGCATCTATGTATCTATCCATCTATAGCTCTCTATTTATCTATTCATCCGGTCACCTAGCCCTGCATCTATGTATCTATCCATCTATAGCCCTCCATTTATCTATTCATCAGTCACCTAGCCCTGCATCTATGTATCTATCCATCTATAGCTCTCCATTATCTATTCATCCGGTCACCTAGCCCTGCATCTATGTATCTATCCATCTATAGCCCTCCATTTATCTATTCATCCAGTCACCTAGCCCTGCATCTATGTATCTATCCATCTATAGCCCTCCATTTATCTATTCATCCGGTCACCTAGCCCTGCATCTATGTATCTATCCATCTATAGCCTCTCATTTATCTATTCATCCAGTCACCTAGCCCTGCATCTATGTATCTATCCATCTATAGCTCTCCATTTATCTATTCATCCAGGTCACCTAGCCCTGCATCTATGTATCTATCCATCTATAGCTCTCTATTTATCTATTCATCCGGTCACCTAGCCCTGCATCTATGTATCTATCCATCTATAGCCCTCCATTTATCTATTCATCCGGTCACCTAGCCCTGCATCTATGTATCTATCCATCTATAGCTCTCTATTTATCTATTCATCCAGGTCACCTAGCCCTGCATCTATGTATCTATCCATCTATAGCTCTCCATTTATCTATTCATCCAGTCACCTAGCCCTGCATCTATGTATCTATCCATCTATAGCTCTCCATTTATCTATTCATCCAGTCACCTAGCCCTGCATCTATGTATCTATCCATCTATAGCTCTCCTATTTATCTATTCATCCGGTCACCTAGCCCTGCATCTATGTATCTATCCATCTATAGCTCTCTATTTATCTATTCATCCGGTCACCTAGCCCTGCATCTATGTATCTATCCATCTATAGCTCTCCATTTATCTATTCATCCGGTCACCTAGCCCTGCATCTATGTATCTATCCATCTATAGCTCTCTATTTATCTATTCATCCGGTCACCTAGCCCTGCATCTATGTATCTATCCATCTATAGCCCTCCATTTATCTATTCATCCGGTCACCTAGCCCTGCATCTATGTATCTATCCATCTATAGCCCTCCATTTATCTATTCATCCGGTCACCTAGCCCTGCATCTATGTATCTATCCATCTATAGCCCTCCATTTATCTATTCATCCGGTCACCTAGCCCTGCATCTATGTATCTATCCATCTATAGCCCTCCATTTATCTATTCATCCGGTCACCTAGCCCTGCATCTATGTATCTATCCATCTATAGCCCTCTATTTATCTATTCATCCGGTCACCTAGCCCTGCATCTATGTATCTATCCATCTATAGCCCTCCAATTTATCTATTCATCCGGTCACCTAGCCCTGCATCTATGTATCTATCCATCTATAGCCCTCCATTTATCTATTCATCCAGTCACCTAGCCCTGCATCTATGTATCTATCCATCTATAGCCCTCCATTTATCTATTCATCCGGTCACCTAGCCCTGCATCTATGTATCTATCCATCTATAGCTCTCCATTTATCTATTCATCCGGTCACCTAGCCCTGCATCTATGTATCTATCCATCTATAGCCCTCCATTTATCTATTCATCCGGTCACCTAGCCCTGCATCTATGTATCTATCCATCTATAGCCCTCCATTTATCTATTCATCCGGTCACCTAGCCCTGCATCTATGTATCTATCCATCTATAGCTCTCCATTTATCTATTCATCCGGTCACCTAGCCCTGCATCTATGTATCTATCCATCTATAGCTCTCCATTTATCTATTCATCCAGGTCACCTAGCCCTGCATCTATGTATCTATCCATCTATAGCCCTCCATTTATCTATTCATCCGGTCACCTAGCCCTGCATCTATGTATCTATCCATCTATAGCTCTCCATTTATCTATTCATCCAGTCACCTAGCCCTGCATCTATGTATCTATCCATCTATAGCCCTCCATTTATCTATTCATCCAGTCACCTAGCCCTGCATCTATGTATCTATCCATCTATAGCCCTCCATTTATCTATTCATCCGGTCACCTAGCCCTGCATCTATGTATCTATCCATCTATAGCTCTCCATTTATCTATTCATCCAGTCACCTAGCCCTGCATCTATGTATCTATCCATCTATAGCTCTCTATTTATCTATTCATCCAGTCACCTAGCCCTGCATCTATGTATCTATCCATCTATAGCTCTCCATTTATCTATTCATCCGGTCACCTAGCCCTGCATCTATGTATCTATCCATCTATAGCTCTCCATTTATCTATTCATCCAGGTCACCTAGCCCTGCATCTATGTATCTATCCATCTATAGCTCTCCATTTATCTATTCATCCAGGTCACCTAGCCCTGCATCTATGTATCTATCCATCTATAGCCCTCCATTTATCTATTCATCCGGTCACCTAGCCCTGCATCTATGTATCTATCCATCTATAGCTCTCCATTTATCTATTCATCCAGTCACCTAGCCCTGCATCTATGTATCTATCCATCTATAGCTCTCCATTTATCTATTCATCCGGTCACCTAGCCCTGCATCTATGTATCTATCCATCTATAGCTCTCTATTTATCTATTCATCCAAGTCACCTAGCCCTGCATCTATGTATCTATCCATCTATAGCTCTCCATTTATCTATTCATCCAGGTCACCTAGCCCTGCATCTATGTATCTATCCATCTATAGCTCTCCATTTATCTATTCATCCAGTCACCTAGCCCTGCATCTATGTATCTATCCATCTATAGCTCTCTATTTATCTATTCATCCGGTCACCTAGCCCTGCATCTATGTATCTATCCATCTATAGCTCTCTATTTATCTATTCATCCGGTCACCTAGCCCTGCATCTATGTATCTATCCATCTATAGCTCTCCATTTATCTATTCATCCGGTCACCTAGCCCTGCATCTATGTATCTATCCATCTATAGCCCTCCATTTATCTATTCATCCGGTCACCTAGCCCTGCATCTATGTATCTATCCATCTATAGCCCTCTATTTATCTATTCATCCGTCACCTAGCCCTGCATCTATGTATCTATCCATCTATAGCCCTCCATTTATCTATTCATCCAGTCACCTAGCCCTGCATCTATGTATCTATCCATCTATAGCCCTCCATTTATCTATTCATCCAGTCACCTAGCCCTGCATCTATGTATCTATCCATCTATAGCTCTCCATTTATCTATTCATCCGGTCACCTAGCCCTGCATCTATGTATCTATCCATCTATAGCCCTCCATTTATCTATTCATCCGGTCACCTAGCCCTGCATCTATGTATCTATCCATCTATAGCCCTCTATTTATCTATTCATCCGGTCACCTAGCCCTGCATCTATGTATCTATCCATCTATAGCCCTCCATTTATCTATTCATCCAGTCACCTAGCCCTGCATCTATGTATCTATCCATCTATAGCCCTCCATTTATCTATTCATCCGGTCACCTAGCCCTGCATCTATGTATCTATCCATCTATAGCCCTCCATTTATCTATTCATCCAGTCACCTAGCCCTGCATCTATGTATCTATCCATCTATAGCTCTCCATTTATCTATTCATCCGGTCACCTAGCCCTGCATCTATGTATCTATCCATCTATAGCCCTCCATTTATCTATTCATCCGGTCACCTAGCCCTGCATCTATGTATCTATCCATCTATAGCCCTCCATTTATCTATTCATCCGGTCACCTAGCCCTGCATCTATGTATCTATCCATCTATAGCTCTCCATTTATCTATTCATCCGGTCACCTAGCCCTGCATCTATGTATCTATCCATCTATAGCTCTCCATTTATCTATTCATCCAGTCACCTAGCCCTGCATCTATGTATCTATCCATCTATAGCCCTCCATTTATCTATTCATCCGGTCACCTAGCCCTGCATCTATGTATCTATCCATCTATAGCTCTCCATTTATCTATTCATCCAGTCACCTAGCCCTGCATCTATGTATCTATCCATCTATAGCTCTCCATTTATCTATTCATCCGGTCACCTAGCCCTGCATCTATGTATCTATCCATCTATAGCCCTCCATTTATCTATTCATCCAGTCACCTAGCCCTGCATCTATGTATCTATCCATCTATAGCCCTCCATTTATCTATTCATCCGGTCACCTAGCCCTGCATCTATGTATCTATCCATCTATAGCTCTCCATTTATCTATTCATCCAGTCACCTAGCCCTGCATCTATGTATCTATCCATCTATAGCCCTCCATTTATCTATTCATCCGGTCACCTAGCCCTGCATCTATGTATCTATCCATCTATAGCTCTCCATTTATCTATTCATCCAGTCACCTAGCCCTGCATCTATGTATCTATCCATCTATAGCCCTCCATTTATCTATTCATCCGGTCACCTAGCCCTGCATCTATGTATCTATCCATCTATAGCCCTCCATTTATCTATTCATCCGGTCACCTAGCCCTGCATCTATGTATCTATCCATCTATAGCCCTCCATTTATCTATTCATCCGGTCACCTAGCCCTGCATCTATGTATCTATCCATCTATAGCTCTCCATTTATCTATTCATCCGGTCACCTAGCCCTGCATCTATGTATCTATCCATCTATAGCTCTCCATTTATCTATTCATCCGGTCACCTAGCCCTGCATCTATGTATCTATCCATCTATAGCTCTCCATTTATCTATTCATCCAGGTCACCTAGCCCTGCATCTATGTATCTATCCATCTATAGCCCTCCATTTATCTATTCATCCGGTCACCTAGCCCTGCATCTATGTATCTATCCATCTATAGCTCTCCATTTATCTATTCATCCGGTCACCTAGCCCTGCATCTATGTATCTATCCATCTATAGCTCTCCATTTATCTATTCACCCGGTCACCTAGCCCTGCATCTATGTATCTATCCATCTATAGCTCTCCATTTATCTATTCATCCGGTCACCTAGCCCTGCATCTATGTATCTATCCATCTATAGCTCTCCATTTATCTATTCATCCGGTCACCTAGCCCTGCATCTATGTATCTATCCATCTATAGCTCTCTATTTATCTATTCATCCGGTCACCTAGCCCTGCATCTATGTATCTATCCATCTATAGCTCTCCATTTATCTATTCATCCGGTCACCTAGCCCTGCATCTATGTATCTATCCATCTATAGCTCTCCATTTATCTATTCATCCGGTCACCTAGCCCTGCATCTATGTATCTATCCATCTATAGCCCTCCATTTATCTATTCATCCGGTCACCTAGCCCTGCATCTATGTATCTATCCATCTATAGCTCTCTATTTATCTATTCGTCCGGTCACCTAGCCCTGCATCTATGTATCTATCCATCTATAGCTCTCCATTTATCTATTCATCCGGTCACCTAGCCCTGCATCTATGTATCTATCCATCTATAGCTCTCCATTTATCTATTCATCCGGTCACCTAGCCCTGCATCTATGTATCTATCCATCTATAGCTCTCCATTTATCTATTCATCCGGTCACCTAGCCCTGCATCTATGTATTTATCCATCTATAGCTCTCCATTTATCTATTCATCCGGTCACCTAGCCCTGCATCTATGTATCTATCCATCTATAGCTCTCCATTTATCTATTCATCCGGTCACCTAGCCCTGCATCTATGTATCTATCCATCTATAGCTCTCCATTTATCTATTCATCCGGTCACCTAGCCCTGCATCTATGTATCTATCCATCTATAGCTCTCCATTTATCTATTCATCCAGGTCACCTAGCCCTGCATCTATGTATCTATCCATCTATAGCCCTCCATTTATCTATTCATCCAGGTCACCTAGCCCTGCATCTATGTATCTATCCATCTATAGCTCTCCATTTATCTATTCATCCAGTCACCTAGCCCTGCATCTATGTATCTATCCATCTATAGCTCTCTATTTATCTATTCATCCGGTCACCTAGCCCTGCATCTATGTATCTATCCATCTATAGCCCTCCATTTATCTATTCATCCAGTCACCTAGCCCTGCATCTATGTATCTATCCATCTATAGCTCTCCATTTATCTATTCATCCGGTCACCTAGCCCTGCATCTATGTATCTATCCATCTATAGCCCTCCATTTATCTATTCATCCGGTCACCTAGCCCTGCATCTATGTATCTATCCATCTATAGCTCTCCATTTATCTATTCATCCAGTCACCTAGCCCTGCATCTATGTATCTATCCATCTATAGCTCTCTATTTATCTATTCATCCGGTCACCTAGCCCTGCATCTATGTATCTATCCATCTATAGCCCTCCCATTTATCTATTCATCCAGTCACCTAGCCCTGCATCTATGTATCTATCCATCTATAGCTCTCCATTTATCTATTCATCCGGTCACCTAGCCCTGCATCTATGTATCTATCCATCTATAGCTCTCCATTTATCTATTCATCCGGTCACCTAGCCCTGCATCTATGTATCTATCCATCTATAGCCCTCCATTTATCTATTCATCCGGTCACCTAGCCCTGCATCTATGTATCTATCCATCTATAGCCCTCCATTTATCTATTCATCCGGTCACCTAGCCCTGCATCTATGTATCTATCCATCTATAGCCCTCCATTTATCTATTCATCCGGTCACCTAGCCCTGCATCTATGTATCTATCCATCTATAGCCCTCCATTTATCTATTCATCCAGTCACCTAGCCCTGCATCTATGTATCTATCCATCTATAGCCCTCCATTTATCTATTCATCCGGTCACCTAGCCCTGCATCTATGTATCTATCCATCTATAGCTCTCCATTTATCTATTCATCCGGTCACCTAGCCCTGCATCTATGTATCTATCCATCTATAGCCCTCCATTTATCTATTCATCCGGTCACCTAGCCCTGCATCTATGTATCTATCCATCTATAGCTCTCTATTTATCTATTCATCCGGTCACCTAGCCCTGCATCTATGTATCTATCCATCTATAGCCCTCCATTTATCTATTCATCCGGTCACCTAGCCCTGCATCTATGTATCTATCCATCTATAGCTCTCTCATTTATCTATTCATCCGGACACCTAGCCCTGCATCTATGTATCTATCCATCTATAGCTCTCCATTTATCTATTCATCCGGTCACCTAGCCCTGCATCTATGTATCTATCCATCTATAGCTCTCCATTTATCTATTCATCCGAGTCACCTAGCCCTGCATCTATGTATCTATCCATCTATAGCTCTCTATTTATCTATTCATCCGGTCACCTAGCCCCTGCATCTATGTATCTATCCATCTATAGCCCTCCATTTATCTATTCATCCGGTCACCTAGCCCTGCATCTATGTATCTATCCATCTATAGCTCTCCATTTATCTATTCATCCAGT
>NW_027442563.1:0-100812 GCF_048569485.1 Anomaloglossus baeobatrachus
GGGTACACAAAGATGGCTGCCCCCATGCAAGACCTCCTCGTAGGACAGACCAAGGGTGGTAGATCCCTAGTAGCCCCATTGGTGTGGGAAGAAAAGCATGAGGAATCCTTCCGCCAGCTGAGAACAGCCCTGACCGGAGAGGAAATCCTAGCGTACCCTGACTACAGCCGCCCATTCATCCTCTACACCGACGCCAGCAATGTGGGCTTGGGGGCTGTTCTATCCCAGGTCCAAGACAGAAGGGAAAAGGTAATAGCTTATGCTAGCCGAAAACTCCGACCGACTGAGAGGAACCCTGAGAACTACATCTCCTTCAAGCTTGAGCTCTTGGCACTGGTGTGGGCTATCACCGAGCGTTTCCGCCATTACCTGGCAGCAGCCAAGTTCACCGCGTACACAGACAATAACCTGCTGACCCATCTAGATACGGCCAAGCTGGGCGCGTTGGAGCAGCGGTGGGTGACCAGGTTAGCCAACTACGATTTCACCATCAAGTACCGGGCCGGCCGTACCAACGTCAATGCCAATGCACTCTCCCGGATGCCCCACCTGTCGGAAGAGGGGCCAGAGGATGATGACCTCGAAGAGATCGAGTTGCCTGCATTTCACCGGCCATTCACTGAGAAGGTGCACGTCTACCAACAACGGGTGAACCTGGATCCGCTGCCCCGACAGGACTGGCAGGAAGCTCAGGACCAGGCACCTGCTGTCCGCCTGGTCAAGACTCTAGTGGAACAGGGTTCTGCTGGGATAGACCCTGCTGCCCCTGCCGAAGCCCAACGTCTGTGGCAAGAACGGACCCGGCTATACCTACACCAGGGGAAGTTGTATCGCGAGCTGATTAATCCAAAGACTCACGAGAAGATCCGCCAGCTGGTGATTCCCCAGGCTAAAGTGCCCACCGTCCTGCAAGCATACCATGATGGTGCAGTGCACTTCGGGTGGAAGAAGCTAGAGATGTTGTTAAGAGAGCGGTTCTATTGGAGTGGAATGCGGGAATCTGTGGAGGCCTGGTGCCGAGAATGTGGCCCTTGCGCATTGAGAAGGAAGGACGAGGCCAGCCAGAAGGCACCCCTACACCCGATCATTACACACCAACCGCTGGAGCTGGTTGCCCTTGACCATGTAAAGCTCACCCCCAGCCGAAGTGGGTACACCTACGCTCTGACCATCGTAGACCACTACTCGAGGTTCCTGGTGGTTGTCCCAGTTAAGGACTTAACCGGCCGCACCGCTGCTAAGGCTTTCCAGGCTTATTTCTGTTGACCGCATTGGTACCCGGAGAGGGTGCTTACCGACCAGGGTCCGGCCTTTGAAGCAGAGGTATTCCAGGAATTCTGCCAGTTGTACGGCTGCAAGAAAATCCGGACCACGCCTTACCACGCCCAAACCAATGGCATTTGTGAAAAGATGAACCACTTGGTCCTGGGCCTCCTCAAGACGTTACCACTGGAAGAGCGGAACCTGTGGCTGGAGAAGCTACCTGACCTGGTCGATATGTACAACAACATCCCTTCCAGCTCTACGAAATGCACTCCAGCATACCTGATGAGAGCTCGTCCCGGCCGGCTACCAGTGGATCTGGAAATGGGCTTGGAAGCTTCAGAAGCACTCCTGTCGACAGCTGAATGGGACACTCGGCGGAGGACACAGTACCGACAGGTCCAGGAGTATGTTGAAAAGAACTTGTGCCGGAGTCGGGGACAACAGGAGCAGTGCTTCAACAAGAAGGCGCCTGCCGGTTCCTTCCAACCTGGGGATGTAGTGCTGAAGCGGAAAAGAAGGGCCCACAAGCTGGATGATCAATGGGAAAAAACCCCGTATGTAGTCCAGCCCACAGGATGGGAGAATGGGAAGGCCTACCAGATCAGCCGTGACCAGGGGGGGACTTTGGCCACGGTTTCCCGAGACCACCTGAAGAAGTGCCCACCAGCATTGAGAGTAGCGGATGAGGCTCCAGTTCCCAGTCCAGTGGAGAAGGAAAAAGAGGTAATCCACACCATGATGGGTGATTTTCCAGCAGACTGGCCTACACAGAACGGTGCGGTGATCCTTCCAGTGATACTGTTCCCACAACCCGTGGATGAAGAAATGATGGAAACGGTTAACCGCGAGCCAGTGCCCAGGGATGTACCTGTACCCAGCTCCCCTACGCCTCCGCCTGCCCCACATGATAGCAGGGAGGAGGAACTGACTGTTCCCTCTGCCCCACTGCCTGTCACCACTGACACCGGACCCCGAAGGTCCACTCGCTCCAACCTAGGTAGACCCCCACTTAGGTACAGGGAAACTACTCTTTAAAAGGGGGGGGCTTTATGTGTTGAGTGTACCAGTTTGAAAGTTTTAAATGATAAGTAAAGATGATCAACCTCTATAAATCACTTGTAAGGCTACATCTGGAATATGGGAACCAGTTTTGGGCTCCACATTTTAAAAAGGACATTCAGAAGTTAGAGTCAGTTCAAAGGTGGGCAACTAGACTACTACAAGGAATGGAAGGCCTCCCATATGATGACAAGTTGAAAAAGTTATTAAGTGATTATTGGCTGCAATGGGGCTTTCTGGCTGGTGCCAGCCTCTCTTCTTAGCACACAGGAACCACAATCCCTACACCATGCTTCAATGGATTCTCTCATCCCAGCCCAGTAAAACTACATATTTTACACAGTCATAAGCAGCCCATGGGCATTCACCTGCATTCAAACCAATAACAGCTCATAGACCAGACAATCCATCTACCACTGGACCAAAGACAGGAAGTTAAATCCACTGCCTGCGGTAACCAACTTAATCCTATAGGCTACTCACACAACAAACCCAACAGAAAGGAAAAAAACATGGCTTCGATTATCCATCCAATGAAAACGCATAACCATTGTGAGCCATTGGACAATGCAATTGGACACATGGTGACATGGTGCACGGCCCAATGAATCAAGTCTTTACTTCATATTCACGGTTTAAGCCCTTGGGTTCTAATGTGCCCAGAGTACATATCCAGAAAGATTCTCTTTCTTTGAGCTAAACACAAGTCAACAATACATTGTAAGCAGATTCTATTACCAGTCCCACACCATTTTGTGACGCATAATCACACAGTGATCCAATTAAGATTCCAAGTCATCGAACATGTCCAAGCCATACGTAGAGGAGGCAATAGAATTAGGAAGCTCAAAGAAAGGGAATCTTTCTGGATATATACTCTGGGCACATTGGAACCCAAAGGCTTAAACCATGAATATGAAGTACAGACTTGATTCATTGGGCCATGCATGGACATAATGGACATAATTCTAATAGGCAGGACAGGTAATAAGGAGCACAAGGGATATGCTAAAATGTGTTGTGTGACAAGACAGACACAGGAAAGGAGATGATAACAGGTGTAGGGACCAACAAGGTGAGACAAGGGGTATCAGGATAGGGTCAAGTAGGTATGAATGTAGTAATGGGGCAGGCATAGAGAATTGTATGCGAATGTGAATTACAATAAGTCACTAAGGAAAGGAATATGTGAGTGTGTGCCTAATGTAAACTAATATTGTACTGGCAAAATTATAGATGGAAAGGGAGAAGGGGAGAGGGGAGAGAGGAGGCTGTAATTGACTACAAGGGTATGAGTTATGAGTGATCATAGGGATAGTGCTACATAAGTGGAAATACCTATGGAGGACCGGATGTGTAAGCGCATACCTTATACAAACCTATAGAGTGCTGATGGGTGAGAGTGTGATGTTAGATATAAGACATCCTATAGTGAATAGTGAGCCGTAATCAAGTGCAACAGGGATATTTCACGTGACTATGGGAACCTGGAAGGTAAAGAAAGGGGAGAAAAAACTGTTAGACAAGGTAATCAGACAAACATGACAAATAAAAAACAAGGAAGAATGGAACTCCATACATACTGGAGCCATATATAGTGTGAACACGAAAAAGAACCGGGCGTTAGAAAAAATGTGCACGGCCCAATGAATCAAGTCGGTTCTTCATATTCATGGTTTAAGCCCTTGGGTTCCAACGTGCCCAGAGTATATATCCAGAAAGATTCCCTTTCTTTGAGCTTCCTAATTCTATCGCCTCCTCTGCGTATGGCTGGGACATGTTCGATGACTTGGAATCTTAATTGGGCCACTGTGCGATTATGCGTCACAAAATGGTGTGGGACTGGTAATAGAATCTGCTTACAACGTATTGTTGACTTGTGCTTAGCACAAAGAAAGGGAATCTTTCTGGATATGTACTCTGGACACATTAGAACCCAAGGGCTTAAACCGTGAATATGAAGTACAGACTTGATTCATTGGGCCGTGCACCATGTCACCATGTGTGCAATTGCATTGTCCAATGGCTCACAATGGTTATGCGTTTTCATTGGATGGATAATCGAAGCCATGTTTTTTTCCTTTCTCTTGGGTTTGTTGTGTGAGTAGACTATAGGATTAAGTTAGTTACCGCAGGCAGTGGATTTAGCTTCCTGTCTTTGGTCCAGTGGTAGATTGATTGTTTGGTCTATGAGCTGTTATGGGTTTTAATCCAGGTGAATGCCCATGGGCTGCTTATAACTGTGTGAAATATGTAGTTTTACTGGGCTGGGATGAGAGAATCCATCGAAGCATGGTGTAGGGATTGTGGTTCCTGTGTGCTAAGAAGAAAGGCTGGCACCAGCCAGAAAGCCCCATTACAGCCAATAATCAACCGCTAGCCGCTGGAACTCGTTGCTCTAGATCATGTCAAACTCACACCAAGCAGGAATAGATACATTAGCCCACCATCCCACCCAAAGAGCAACTTCTGCTGCGCAGCTGGCTTTCTAGGCAGCAGCGCTATCGTGATGTCAGCGGGGGACATTGTGACAAGCCAGTGTTCCGTCACTTCATGTTGTGCACTGTTCAAACGGAAAATACATCAACAGGCAGACTACAGAAAAGCTTACTAACAAAGGTTAGAGAGGGGCTTTCTCAGAGGGCTTTTTACAGTTTGTCTATTCCCAATTAGCCGTTTAAGTATGCTTAATGAAAGTACTAATTCTTTCATAGGCCGCCCATTCTTAGTATTTGACGTTCCTTATATTGCGGTATCAGGCTTCGCAGCAGGTTGCAAAACATTCATCACCCATGACTGTCCCCAATTGGGCTCAGAAGCTAAATGTCTATCATGACCTCTCTTTTTGAAAGTCCAAGAGCAAGCAAACTCTTCCTCCAGGAGAGGGAGCCAACAGATCACTAAAGACATCATCATTGCTCAAAGAAAACACCGAAAAACAATGGAAGCTTTAATTGGAGTGGAATCTGATAGACAGCACCTGATGCCAAGTCTGCATCTTCTAACACCTGCAGTCACTGCAGCAGCTGAATCCAATGTGTCCAAAAGGGATCTATTCTATTCAATTGCAAATGATCTAGATAAGACTGAGAATAAGATACTGCACGGGACATAGCAGAGTTGGTCAAGTTGAGTGGAGATGAGTTTGCTATTTGGCACAGCTTTTGCATCAATAAAGCAAGTAAAAGGTGTGAAAGATAAAAAAAAGGGTGAAAGTGTGAAAAGTGAATTGGCCAAATTGAGGTGCATATAAAGTTTTTGCTTTCTTTCAATTCACTAATGGGGCTCATTTGAATCAGGTGAATTGAGTTCTGCTTTTGGAAACTGGGTTAAGAAGGGGTGCACCGGTCCTGGAGGTACTGCAATACCAGGTCAATGCGTGGAGTGGACAGAGCAAGATTTTTTCCATCTCCTTGTTCTAAAAATCCATTTAATATATGGTCCCCAGAGAGGGGACGTATCAGATATTAAACTGATAAGAACAGATTTAATTTTTTTTTTTTTCTGTTTATCAGTAGGACTTCAAAATAACAAAGGTGATCGCCTCCCGTTGCCTGGGAACCGTCCAGGCACAAGAGGGCTATGTGTCACCAGAAGGCGCACACACTTCCTCAAGGCCGGCAGACGTGCAATCCCAGGCACCTTCCAGTACCGACCAAGGTAGCGTCCTCCGAAACTACACTTGATCTTAGCCAAAAGGCTGAGAAGCTATAACCCGAATTGGTTACGGCCTTGAGTGGCACCCTGGCCTATACCGGACACATCTTAGGGAGAGGGAGACAAACCCACGCCTACAGAAGACATTTTGTCACCCAAGCCAACCCTTGAAAAGGCTGTTTTGCAGAGCAAAAACAAGAAGAATGATGCTTTTTGCAGCCGCCGCCCACTGCAATTAATCTGAATAACTCCTCCTCCTCCAAGCACCTCCCCTCCCCCTTGCAGTCTTTCCAATTCATGATACAAAAAGACGGACGGACAGGACAGGACAGGACAGGCTGCCTGACTTTCCGTCACTGCCACCCTTTGCCATCCTTGCCCGTAGAAAGCCCTTTCATCATCCCCAAACCCTAATCTTTTCCCTTCCCTTCCCAGCTGCGTCTCACTCCCTTTCATTAGGAAGTGAGCGCAGCCTTTTCTCCGTTCTGCACATGCGCGACGTTAAACACAAATGCGCAGGCGTGCGTTCCATTAGCCTCACTGCATTCCACTCCCATACAGGAAGTGGGCGCAGCTATTACTACGGTCGCACATAAAAGAACCCACGGCCACCACTGCACACAGCTGACTCCACCACAGGACACCCACTTCTACACCAACGCAGGTAAGACAGGATCGGCACCTCTATGCTCCCGTTACAATCAGGCTCAGTCACCATGTGATAACGCTCTCAACTCTTTAGTTGCAGGCTCCCCTTGCTTCACCTCCACTGGCTGTGCTGCCATTTCCTCTCCCACCTGGAAGGTATACTTTATTCCACTATTTTCCTGTTTCTCTCTTCCCCCTTTTCCCATAACCTACTTTTACCTGCATTTGTGGGGTATCTATATGCTATTTACATCATAGTTTTATTCATTAATATGGAAGGGAAGAGTGCCCATGAGAGTGTTGAACTGCGGAGAGCAAGAGATTAAGCTGCTCCGATTTGCCACCATTGATAAGCTGTTCTCAGTAGATACACATGCTATCCAAACAGCAGCATCCACCATTGCTTCAGCCCACCCATTCAGTGACAGCTCACCAAGTCAGCCAGAGGAGTGGTGTAAGGAATTACACGTAGGCACTGACTCCACACCTTCACATCACAAGAAGGGGGTCTACAGGCTAGTGCAAGAATACGAGCAAGTCTTCAGCAAACATCCGCTAGACTTTTGAAGAATAAAAGGGGTCAAACACTACATCCCCACAAGTGCACACCCACCCATCAAAGAGAGATATAAGCCAAAACTACCTGCACATTACCAGTGTACCAAGGACATGTTGAGCAACATGAAGGAGGCTGGGGTTATCCGTGACAGTTGTAGCCTCTGGGCAGCTCCGTTGGTCCTGTTAAAGAAGAAGGACAGCACCACTCCCCTGTATTGAGGAATAGCTAGCTGCATTGAGAACTGCAAATTATTTTTCTACCCTTGATCTCACTAGTCGCTATTGGCAAGTGTCCGTTGCTGAGGCAGACCGGGAGAAGACCGCCTTTGCCACCCCGATGGGTCTCTGCGAGTTCAAAAGCATGCCCTTCGAGCTGTGCAATTTGCCAGGAACCTTCCAGAGGCTGATGGAATGCTGCTTGGGACACCGAAACTTTGAAACGGTACTGCTATACCTTTATGATGTTATTGTTTATTCTAAAGCAAACAAGATTTTAGGGTGTATAAAAAGGGAGATTAGATCCGGTGATCCCAACGTATTGTTAACCCTCTATAAATCACTTGTAAGGCCACATCTGGAATATGGGGTAAAGTCCTGAGCAGGTTGATAACCATTGGTTTGAGCATGGTAGGGTGTAGTGCGCATCTTCCTGCATCGGTAAAAGCTGCAGAAGTCCTTGAAGATTTCCGCTTCAAAGGCAGTGCCTTGATCTGTGAGGACTCTCTCTGAGTAGCCATGAGGTCTGCATAAGTGTGCTTGGAAGACCTTCGCTGCAGTATGGGCCATTAGATCTTTGACTTGTACCACAACCATAAATCTCGAGTAGTTGTCTACCATCGTAAGTGCATACGTGAGCTCGCCTCGATATTCTGCAACAAAACTCCCTTTTTCGATTTCAGTTTCAGCAAACACTCCTCTTCCTGTAGAAAATATTTATCATTACCTAAGACAGTCATTCTAATGCATGACAATATTAAGGCAATTTAGTTAAAACTTGTTTTAACTCACCTTTAAGGGGATTGATGTATTTCATGGTCAATCCAGGTTTGTCAGTGATGGCACTGACATAATGTATGGCGTCTTTTTCGGGCGTTATCCTTTGCCTTTTCATTGTGAAAATCCAGTTGCCTATATCAAAGCAAATTCTACTACTTGTAAAGTATGCAGAAAATGAAATGTAGAACATATAACATCAACTGCTTAGGAACGCATCATAGGTTAGTACTTAAAAGGATATTGTCATGTTCTAGTCATAATGCAAGCTGGACATTTTTCATGTTACCCTGTAATCGCCGGCCTGTTCTAATGCTCACAAGCCAAGATATAGGCTCAGCTGCTAAGGCTTCCCTCTGCCTTCTGAATGAAACTTGAATATGTCTGGCTCACTGTGTATATAGCAGGTGCTCAGAAAAAATAAGAGTCAATTCAATAGAAATAGCTCTGGCACACTATAGTGATCAATAACGTAAGAAAAGAACTCTTGGAATGCTGAAAATTCTTTATTTGTGCAAAAGGATAATTCATCCAACGTTTCGACCTTGTTTTTAGGTCTTTATCAAGGATAAAGTTATCTAAGATCATAAAGGGTTACAAAACCATATAAACACGTAATTAGTACATAGTACAACATAACAGTACAATATATTGCTACTTGAGAGTACAATGGGTCAAATAACCATGATGCACATACAAAAAAATTTTCCAAAGCCATAGTGAAAACATTTGTACTGAGGAAAGAAAATTTCCACATGACCTATCTGGAGAAACATTCTGGATCAAACAACCAAAAATAGTCAAGCAGGTAAATACACACCTATATGGATAACAGGATGATATGTGTTCAATTGTATAGCGTCATTGCCATTAAGGTACAAATGGAAAACTTGCAATCCTATATAGTGAAGGAAATGAACACATATCATATCAAAGAACACAGGAACATGGGTGTGAGAAAAACCTCAATGTTTATACTTTGTTCTTTATAATGGTGTGAACATGTATATGTCTCAGTACCTTATGCACTTGAGAATTCTAGTGAGTAGATGATGAAAGCCTATTTCAGAACTGGAATCGGTAAATAATTGTAGGTGGAATCTAAATGAAAAGATGGTACAAGTGTTATCATGACACGTGGGCTATAACACAATGGACCGTGTGACAAAGAAGAAAGGAGAGAAAGAAGAGGAAGAAAATGCAACTACCTGTAACATTACGTGATAGTCACTGGTAAGTATCACTTGACAATTCAAGTGAAAAAGGATTCCTTTATTAAAGGGTTCTCAGTCGCCTCAGGATCATGAAATACTAGGGTAAATGATATGAGAATGGGTAAGAAGCACCACTAAAGGAAATATGAGATGCAGGACATATATCTATAAACCCCTGAACTACATGATAGAAATAAAAAGAAGAAAAAAGAAAAAAAAGAAGAAAGAAGAAGAACACATAGAATGCGGAAAGAGAATGGGTACAACTACCTGAGTTACTGCAGGGAGGCCCCTGGTTGGTATTGTGAGGGTTAGTGGAATTCCTTCACTGAAGGGTTCTCAGTTGCCTCAGGTTCGTGAAAAATGCTATAGACAAATAATGCCCGGAGAAAAGGGGTTCATATACAGCGAATAATGGTAATACAAGGTACATGTGTCACATGTAATAGTATATATATATATATATTGTACTAAGATCTACACCAGAAATAGAAAGTAGTCCCTCTGCCTTCTGTCTAGGTGCCCTGAGTTATGTCCTGTAAACTGTCACAGCGACCCAGACACACATGTGTAGTAGGGGAATATCCCTGCTGAGATGCCAGTGCTAGAGCACACGTTTGCTGTGGAGTTGAACGCTATGTGAGCAGTTCTTACCTTCAATGAGCAGAAGTCTCTTTTTTCAGATTTCAATATCTCTGTGGGTATCTGGCAGAAATATGGAATACTCTTTACTGCTAAGACCCTGTACACCACTCCCACTAAAGGGGGCTTTACACGCTGCGACATCGCTAATGCGGAGTCGTTGGGGTCACGGAATTTGTGACGCACATCCGGCCGCATTAGCGATGTTGCTGCGTGTGACACCGATGAGCGATTTTGCATCGTTGCAAAAACGTGCAAAATCGCTCATCGGTGACATGGGTCTCCATTCTCGATTATCGTTACTGCAGCAGTAACGATGTAGTTCGTCGCTCCTGCGGCAGCACACATTGCTCCGTGTGACACCGCAGAAACGAGGAACCTCTCCTTACCTGCCTCAAAGCCGCTATGAGGAAGGAAGGAGGTGGGCGGGATGTTCCGGCCACTCATCTCCGCCCCTCCACTGCTATTGGGCGGTCGCTCAGTGACGTTGCTGTGACGCCGCACGAACCGCCCCCTTAGAAAGGAGGCGGTTCGCCGGTCACAGCGACGTCGCCGGGCAGGTAAGTATGTGTGACTGGTTCTGTTCGGTGTTGTGCAGCATGGGCAGCAATTTGCCCGTGTCGCGCAACAGATGGGGGCGGGTACCCACACTAGCGATATCAGGACCGATATCGCAGTGTGTAAAGTAGCCTTTAGTCACATGACCAAGACTGTATCTGTGTCCCTACAACACACTTGAGACAAATGTGTGTGTGAGCCTGCATTGTGGGGTATATATAATATATTATAGAGCTGGGAAGGATCATTCTAAGCAGTGAGCTGTTCCAGTATTTGTAGGAAAATACCCAGTAGAAGCCTCAAACACAGCACCAATACCTCCCATCAGTATCCCACCACAGTGCCATGTAACCCATGCCCTACACTCCCATCTACACCAATACTATACAGGCACAAACTAGTATATCTGACTAAAAACCCCCAAAATATGAAGAACGGCCTATAGTTGAGTGTGGATATAAAATCTATGTGAGCAGAGCTAGAATAGAAATCACTGATCGCATTGAAGTCATTCTGACCATAAATCACCATGATATCAAGGTGAGGAGTTGTGTGTTACTGCTGGGAGGAAAGGGTTAACAGTGGAATATTAAGGTGCATTTCTGTGTGCAGTGTTACTAGTCAATGTACAAATTGTCTCTCCAGTAAAGGAGACAAACTCTAGCACAGCGCCACCTATTGGAAGTAGCGATCCTAAAAGTCACAAGTGGATTTTCAACAATCCATTGCAATATGACTCAGGATATATAAGCCAGATCAGAATCCCAATTTGCAGACACGGTGTTTCGGGGTGCTTGCCCCTCGTCAGTGCAAAGTATGGGGGTGTCAATGTAGTCATTGTAACAATTCAGTATGAGCTGCTCTTGGTGCCGGGGGAGGGAGATGCTCTCCTGAGCAAGATAGATGGGGAATGAACATGATATCTATATAGTGTAAGGCAGGGGGTCTCAAACTCGGCTGGGTGTATGGGCCGCACAGAGGAAAAAAATAATGTGGGGGGCTGCATTCTTTGCAGGACAAAGTGACATTTTTATTGGTACCATATATATATTTTTTTTTCACACACCTTTGGATGACTGATTTTCAACATTTTTCACTTGTTTATTATAACAAATGTGCACATTCTTTGGTTAAATCTAAAAAAAAAAAATTGATGTTAAAAAAAAGTTATGCCTTATTTTGTTTTTTTTACAGTTTATCCCTTTCTTTTAACTAATAGTGTTACAATTATGACGCTAGCGTTTTGTGAAGGGAATGCTTTGCCTACTTCCGTGACTATGGCCTTCCAGAACTGCTGCATTTTGGCTGACCTCTCCGCCTCGGGAATAAGAGACATAAAGTTCTCCTTGTAGCGTGGGTCTAACAGTGTTACCAACCAGTAATGATTGTCGGCCAAGATGTTCTCAACGCGAGGGTCACGAGACAGGCAGCTTACCATAAAGTCATCCATGTGCGCCAGACTCTTAACAGCCATCACTTCAATATCCCGACCAACACGATGACTGAACATGCTGTCCTCCTCCTTCTCCTCCTCCTCCTCCTCATCTACCCTGTCCTCTGGCCAGCCACGCTGAACTGAGCATATGACTGGTATGCATGTCATATCCTCAATTTGGTCGGAGAGTTGCTCCATGTCTTCATCTTCCTCCTCGTCATAGTCCTCCACTGCACGTTGTGATGAGACGAGGCTGGGCTGTGTGTTATCACCCACACCCACTACTGTTTCTTGCTCCAACTCATCGTGTTCCGCCTGCAATGCATCATGTTTGGTTTTGAGCAGAGACCGTTTTAGAAGGCAGAGAAGCGGTATGGTGACGCTAATAATGGCGTCATCGCCGCTCACCATCTTGGTGGAGTCCTCAAAGTTTTGGAGGATGGTACATAGGTCGGACATCCATCTCCACTCCTCAGGTGTTATGTGTGGAGTTTGACCCATTTCCCGATGGCTTAGGTGATGCAGGTACTCAACAACTGCCCTCTTCTGCTCACATATCCTGATCAACATGTGCAGAGTTGAATTCCAATGCGTGGGGACATCACACACCAGTCTGTGAGCCGGAAGATGCAAATGACGCTGAAAGCCGGCAAGGCCGGCTGAAGCAGTAGGTGACTTTCGAAAATGTGCAGACAGGCGGCGAACTTTTACCAGCAGATCAGACAGCTCTGGGTATGAGTTTAGAAACCGCTGAACCACGAGGTTGAGCACATGGGCCACGCATGGAACATGTGTCAGCTGGCCTCGCCTCAAAGCCGCCACCAGGTTCCGGCCATTGTCACACACAACCTTTCCTGGCTTTAGGTTCAGAGGTGTGAGCCAGTGATCTGCATGCTGTTTTAGAGCTGTCCACACCTCTTCTGCATTGTGGGGTTTGTCACCTATGCAGATTAGCTGCAGCACAGCCTGTTGCCGCTTCGCCGAGGCAGTGCTGCAGTGCTTCCAGCTTGGGACTGGTGTGGAGGGTAAAGTGGATGAGGATGCGCAGGAGGAGGAGGAGGCTGAAGAGCATGACATTCCGGAGCTGTAGAGTGTGGGTGAAACCCTGACTGAGGTAGGGCCTGCAAACCTTGGTGTGGGAAGGACTTGTTCCGTTCCTCGCTCAAACTGGGTCCCAGCTGGGCTGGGCTGGGTCCCTACCCGGCTGGGTAGGGCGTTGTGGGGGGTTTGTCTATCTCCGTTTGAGGTGAGTTTGTTTAAGTTAGCCTTTTCTTTGGCGTTTTTTGGAGCCCTGCGGGTTGGGGAGTTGGTATCGCCCAGTAAGGCGTTCCCCGGGGGCTTGGATTGGGGTGACATTATGTCAGTGGAAAACGGAGTTGAATTTTGGATTAGGAAATCGAAAACTGATCAGAGAGGTGTGGGTAGACTAGTCCGTTTGGGGATGGTTGTGGCATCTGATATGTGCCCGTTCAAGTGTCTCGGGAATTTTCAACAGATCCGTCCGAAGGTGGATGGCCCCTTATTACATATATCTTTTTATCGAGATACCAATTTGTGAGTGTTTTTAGGGCATGTTTGAAGTCGTTGGGGTTAGATCCGAAGTCTTTCGGATTGGGGCAGCGACGGAGGCCTCTATATGCGGCCTACCGGAGGAGACAGTTAAGCAGATTGGTAGGTGGAAGTCGCAGCGCTTTAAGTCGTATGTACGTCCCCAGGTGGTTGTTGGCAATTGAGGGGAAAAGGGGGGGGTATTAGGGTATTAGGGTAGCAATGGGGGGGGTGAGAGTGTGTGTTTTTTGTCAATTTGGTTTGGTGAGGCAATAAAATGGTGTCGTCTGTACATTTTGTATTGCAGAAGCACCCCCCCTTCCTTCCCTGGTCTGGATCCTTGGCCACTCTTATGTGTATTGGGGAGCCCGACGAGCGGACGCGAGATGGAACTGGAGACAGCTAGGTTTTGAGAAGGACCTGGCTCTCGTGCGATGGCTCGGTGTTCGGGGGTTAGGGTGCAGGAGGTGCATAGATACGCCCGGTTGGACAGACCTCCTGACATCTTAGTGTTGCATGCCGGGGGGAATGATTTGGGTGGGCGTCCTTTTCGAATCTTGATAAAGGACATCAAACATGATTTGTTACGGTTATGGGCGTCGTTTCCAGGTCTAACGATAGTCTGGTCAGAGATAGTAGCGAGAAAGAGTTGGCAGAAAGCGCGGTCAGTTGACAGGTTGAACAAGGCGCGGGCGAAGGTTAATAGGGCGATCTCGAAGTTTGTTAGTCGGAACGGGGGTATAGCAATACGGCATGTTGAGTTGGAAAGGACGGAAGAGGAATTTTGGTTGGCTGACGGGGTACACCTTAATGCGGTGGGAACTGACTTATGGGCTCTTGGCTTGCAGGGAGGTATTGAGAGGGCCCTTTGCTTGCGGGGGGTCTCAGGCACTTGAAGGGTTTCAAGGTGCCTTCGTTGTGGTGTTGTTTATTGGTGGGTCCTTGAAGTTGGTTTAAAATTGGTTCGGGGATTCATCCGGGTATGGATCCCCTCATTGGCAGAATTGATGGTCCCCTGGTGATTTTGGGGGGGAACCCCGACGGGGTATGTCGGGGCCCCTGGGGGTGTGGTTGGGGTTGACGGAGGATTAACCCTTATAATTTGGTGCTCCTGAGCCAGTGTGGGTAACGGCTGGGAGCAAGTTGAGGTTTTTTATTGCTCGGTTATGGGAATCACCAGGGTTTTGGTAGCTTCAAGGACCTTACCACATTGCAAATTTAATTGGTTATGTATTCTTGTTAATAAAATGGCTGCTATGGCCAAAATTATCCAAAGATAAATTTGTGTCTGTGTAATTACTTTTAAATAAGAAATGGGAATGGAGGTGTGGGGTATGAAAGGAAGACCGGAGTCAACAATTCCAGGGTCAAGCATGTTTATTTGCGTAAGCTTCGTTCCAGGGTAGAAAGGGTAAGAGTGCCTTTCAGAATTCGAAGTGGTCAGACTGTACGGACCACCAAGAACTGCAGGAGAGCTTGAACATCTTCCCATGGATTTGCGACATCCTCCCTCATCAGTTACGTAGGTAAGCAGGTTCTCAGCATTGCAGCCCATTTGTTGTCTTAAGTTAGTTAAGCGGGGTTAACTAACCTGTCAGTTCAGCCTCAGGTCTAAAGCAGAGGCCTGGACTCCACTCCTTACTCCTCACTCCACAACTCTCCTTAAAAACAACTGACTCCTTTTTCCTGCCCCGGGGTCTCCAGACCCCTAGGTGGGCGTTTCCTTCCGTCTGGTCCTGCCCACTGGTGTGCCTGTCTTTCCCTAGGGGAGGTGACTAGGGTTTTCTGGTTGGCTTTGTGTGACTTAGGTGAGGGAAGTTGTTATGCGGGGGCCTATGTGTGACTATCTGCAGTGTCAGGGCGTCACATATGTATGTGTGTATGTCTGCTAAAGGAATCCGCACCGTCATATTTACAAACACAAAATTTTGCAGACACCTCATGTGACTCAGGGAACGTTGTAGACTATGTTTTAACAGGAATATTTAACCTTTACAGTTACTCTCCAAAAAACCTGCCTCCATTAAACTGAATGGAGGTGGGAGCTGCAAGTTATTAATAGCAGCTGTGATTGGTTGCTATAGGAACAAAGGACATTCATAGTATAAGAAGCTTATGTGTGAGATAATATGATGTCAGTGGGGAGACAGATAGAGAGAGACAGACACAGACTGAGAGACAAACAGACAGAGACAGATAGGCATAGACAGACAGGGAAAGAGACAGAGACAAACAGACAGAGGCAGACAGGGAAAGAGACAGACAGAGATAGACAGGGAAAAAAGGCAGACAGACAGAGACAGAGAAAGAGACAGAGGCAGATAGGGAAACAGACAAAGACAAACATACAGAGACAGGCAGGAGAAAAGGCAGACCGACAGGGAAACAGACAGACAGGGGAAGAGACAGACAGAGAGAGACAGACAGATAGAGACAGACAAAGAAATACAGAGATAGACAGGGAAAGAGACAAACGGGGAATGAGTCAGACAGAGAGAGACAAAGAGAGACAGGCAGAGAGAGACAGGGAAAGAGACAGACAGGGGAAGAGACAGACAGAGACAGACAAAGAAATACAGAGACAGACAGGGGAAGAGACAGACAGGGGAAGAGACAGACAGGGGAAGAGACAGACAGACAGGGAAAGAGACAGACCTGGAAAAGAGACAGACCTGGAAAAGAGACAGACAGACATAGAAACAGACAGCCACAAAGAGAGAAAGACAGACAGACACAGAGAGACAGACAGAGATAGAGAGACAGAGAGACATGGATAGAGATAGAGACACACAGAGACAGACAGATGACAGAGACTGGGAGAGAGACAGACAGAAGCATAAATCCCTAACTAAAACTTAACATTTAATGATAGTTTTAAAAGGTAAAAAAACACAAATCATGTAAATAGCATGACTCTCTTCTGTGCATAGAGTCAAAATTTTGTGTTTGTAAATATGACGGTGCGGATTCCTTTAGCAGACATACACACATACATATGTGACGCCCTGACACTGCAGGTAGTCACACATAGGCCCCCGCATAACAACTTCCCTCACCTAAGTCACACAAAGCCAACCAGAAAACCCTAGTCACCTCCCCCAGGGAAAGACAGGCACACCAGTGGGCAGGACCAGACGGAAGGAAACGCCCACCTAAGGGTCTGGAGACCCCGGGGCAGGAAAAAGGAGTCAGTTGTTTTTAAGGAGAGTTGTGGAGTGAGGAGTAAGGAGTGGAGTCCAGGCCTCTGCTTTAGACCTGAGGCTGAACTGACAGGTTAGTTAACCCCGCTTAACTAACTTAAGACAACAAATGGGCTGCAATGCTGAGAACCTGCTTACCTACGTAACTGATGAGGGAGGATGTCGCACATCCATGGGAAGATGTTCAAGCTCTCCTGCAGTTCTTGGTGGTCCGTACAGTCCGACCACTTCGAATTCTGAAAGGCACTCTTACCCTTTCTACCCTGGAATGAAGCTTACGCAAATAAACATGCTTGACCCTGGAATTGTTGACTCCGGTCTTCCTTTCATACCCCACACCTCCATTCCCATTTCTTATTTAAAAGTAATTACACAGACACAAATTTATCTTTGGATAATTTTGGCCATAGCAGCCATTTTATTAACAAGAATACATAACCAATAAAATTTGCAATGTGGTAAGGTCCTTGAAGCTACCAAAACCCTGGTGATTCCCATAACCGAGCAATAAAAAACCTCAACTTGCTCCCAGCCGTTACCCACACTGACTCAGTAGCACCAAATGGTTAGGGTTAATCCTCCGTCAACCCCAACCACACCCCCAGGGGCCCCGACATACCCCGTC
Organism: Anomaloglossus baeobatrachus; assembly: GCF_048569485.1. Taxonomy (NCBI): domain Eukaryota; kingdom Metazoa; phylum Chordata; class Amphibia; order Anura; family Aromobatidae; genus Anomaloglossus; species Anomaloglossus baeobatrachus. The sequence continues at coordinate 17,404 of NW_027442563.1, forward strand.
GGGGTTCCCCCCCAAAATCACTAGGGGACCATCAATTCTGCCAATGAGGGGATCCATACCCGGATGAATCCCCGAACCAATTTTAAACCAACTTCAAGGACCCACCAATAAACAACACCACAACGAAGGCACCTTGAAACCCTTCAAGTGCCTGAGACCCCCCGCAAGCAAAGGGCCCTCTCAATACCTCCCTGCAAGCCAAGAGCCCATAAGTCAGTTCCCACCGCATTAAGGTGTACCCCGTCAGCCAACCAAAATTCCTCTTCCGTCCTTTCCAACTCAACATGCCGTATTGCTATACCCCCGTTCCGACTAACAAACTTCGAGATCGCCCTATTAACCTTCGCCCGCGCCTTGTTCAACCTGTCAACTGACCGCGCTTTCTGCCAACTCTTTCTCGCTACTATCTCCGACCAGACTATCGTTAGACCTGGAAACGACACCCATAACCGTAACAAATCATGTTTGATGTCCGTTATCAAGATTCGAAAAGGACGCCCACCCAAATCATTCCCCCCGGCATGCAACACTAAGATGTCAGGAGGTCTGTCCAACCGGGCGTATCTATGCACCTCCTGCAACACCCTGTTCCACCCTAACCCCCGAACACCGAGCCATCGCACGAGAGCCAGGTCCTTCTCAAAACCTAGCTGTCTCCCGTTCCATCTCGCGTCCGCTCGTCGGGCTCCCCAATACACATAAGAGTGGCCAAGGATCCAGACCAGGGAAGGAAGGGGGGGTGCTTCTGCAATACAAAATGTACAGACGACACCATTTTATTGCCTCACCAAACCAAATTGACAAAAAACACACACTCTCACCCCCCCCATTGCTACCCTAATACCCCCCCCTTTTCCTCTCAATTGCCAACAACCACCTGGGGACGTACATACGACTTAAAGCGCTGCGACTTCCACCTACCAATCTGCTTAACTGTCTCCTCCGGTAGGCCGCATATAGAGGCCTCCTTCGCTGCCCCAATCCGAAAGACTTCGGATCTAACCCCAACGACTTCAAACATGCCCTAAAAACACTCACAAATTGGTATCTCGATAAAAAGGACCCATCCTCGTGACATAATAAGGGGCCATCCACCTTCGGACGGATCTGTTGAAAATTCCCGAGACACTTGAACGGGCACATATCAGCAATGCGTGGGGACATCACACACCAGTCTGTGAGCCGGAAGATGCAAATGACGCTGAAAGCCGGCAAGGCCGGCTGAAGCAGTAGGTGACTTTCGAAAATGTGCAGACAGGCGGCGAACTTTTACCAGCAGATCAGACAGCTCTGGGTATGAGTTTAGAAACCGCTGAACCACGAGGTTGAGCACATGGGCCACGCATGGAACATGTGTCAGCTGGCCTCGCCTCAAAGCCGCCACCAGGTTCCGGCCATTGTCACACACAACCTTTCCTGGCTTTAGGTTCAGAGGTGTGAGCCAGTGATCTGCATGCTGTTTTAGAGCTGTCCACACCTCTTCTGCATTGTGGGGTTTGTCACCTATGCAGATTAGCTGCAGCACAGCCTGTTGCCGCTTCGCCGAGGCAGTGCTGCAGTGCTTCCAGCTTGGGACTGGTGTGGAGGGTAAAGTACTGATGGGGTGGGTGTCTGTGTGGCCCAATTTTTGGAAAAAAGGGAGACTCCGCTTGGAGTAACCCTTGCTTGCTGTGTTTTTAAAAGAAGCCAAGATAAACAGAGCTGGGATCAGGAAAGACTTTGCTACCTACCCCGGTGTCATCCTGGGGACGGTTAATTATGGCGTATTTTTGAATTTGCTTGATGCAAATCAAAACATCCTGTTTGCAACTAGGGCCCAAGTGCTGCCACTGATGGGGTGGGTGTCTGTGTGGCCCAATTTTTGGAAAAAAGGGAGACTCCGCTTGGAGTAACCCTTGCTTGCTGTGTTTTTAAAATAAGCCAAGATGAACAGAGCTGGGATCAGGAAAGACTTTGCTACCTACCCCGGTGTCATCCTGGGGACGGTTAAGAATAGCGTATTTTTGAATGTGCTTGATGCAAATGTAGCTGTGAAGTGTACAACTGGGGCACAACTGCTGCCACTGAAGGGGTGGGTGTGTGTGGGGCCCAATTTTTGGAAAAAAGGGAGACTCCTCTTGGAGTCACCTTGCGGTGTTTTACATGATTTTAGAATGGCGTGCCATGCCTATATCTGTGTGTCCTCCTCTTTTTCCTTGTCCAGCTGTTTTGTTTTCGCATGAGTATATGTCCTTGTCACTTTCCCATGTGTTTGTGTTGTGTTGTGAGTTGTTTGTCACCTTTTGGACACCTTTGAGGGTGTTTTCTAGGTGTTTTACTGTGTTTGTGATTGCCTGCCATTGTTTCCTATTGGCTCGAGTTCGGTTCGTCGAACGTTCGACGAGCCGAACTCGAACGGGAGCTCCGTTCGGCGAACCGACCTCGAGCCGAACCTGGACCGGTTCGCTCATCTCTACTCCTGGACATACCTACCCCGGTGTCATCCTGGGGACGGTTAAGAATAGCGTATTTTTGAATGTGCTTGATGCAAATGTAGCTGTGAAGTGTACAACTGGGGCACAACTGCTGCCACTGAAGGGGTGGGTGTGTGTGGGGCCCAATTTTTGGAAAAAAGGGAGACTCCGCTTGGAGTAACCCTTGCTTGCTGTGTTTTTAAAAGAAGCCAAGATGAACAGAGCTGGGATCAGGAAAGACTTTGCTACCTACCCCGGTGTCATCCTGGGGACGGTTAATTATGGCGTATTTTTGAATGTGCTTGATGCAAATCAAAACATCCTGTTTGCAACTAGGGCCCAAGTGCTGCCACTGATGGGGTGGGTGTCTGTGTGGCCCAATTTTTGGAAAAAAGGGAGACTCCGCTTGGAGTAACCCTTGCTTGCTGTGTTTTTAAAAGAAGCCAAGATGAACAGAGCTGGGATCAGGAAAGACTTTGCTACCTACCCCGGTGTCATCCTGGGGACGGTTAAGAATAGCGTATTTTTGAATGTGCTTGATGCAAATGTAGCTGTGAAGTGTACAACTGGGGCACAACTGCTGCCACTGAAGGGGTGGGTGTGTGTGGGGCCCAATTTTTGGAAAAAAGGGAGACTCCGCTTGGAGTAACCCTTGCTTGCTGTGTTTTTAAAAGAAGCCAAGATGAACAGAGCTGGGATCAGGAAAGACTTTGCTACCTACCCCGGTGTCATCCTGGGGACGGTTAATTATGGCGTATTTTTGAATGTGCTTGATGCAAATCAAAACATCCTGTTTGCAACTAGGGCCCAAGTGCTGCCACTGATGGGGTGGGTGTCTGTGTGGCCCAATTTTTGGAAAAAAGGGAGACTCCGCTTGGAGTAACCCTTGCTTGCTGTGTTTTTAAAAGAAGCCAAGATGAACAGAGCTGGGATCAGGAAAGACTTTGCTACCTACCCCGGTGTCATCCTGGGGACGGTTAATTATGGCGTATTTTTGAATGTGCTTGATGCAAATCAAAACATCCTGTTTGCAACTAGGGCCCAAGTGCTGCCACTGATGGGGTGGGTGTCTGTGTGGCCCAATTTTTGGAAAAAAGGGAGACTCCGCTTGGAGTAACCCTTGCTTGCTGTGTTTTTAAAAGAAGCCAAGATGAACAGAGCTGGGATCAGGAAAGACTTTGCTACCTACCCCGGTGTCATCCTGGGGACGGTTAAGAATAGCGTATTTTTGAATGTGCTTGATGCAAATGTAGCTGTGAAGTGTACAACTGGGGCACAACTGCTGCCACTGAAGGGGTGGGTGTGTGTGGGGCCCAATTTTTGGAAAAAAGGGAGACTCCGCTTGGAGTAACCCTTGCTTGCTGTGTTTTTAAAAGAAGCCAAGATGAACAGAGCTGGGATCAGGAAAGACTTTGCTACCTACCCCGGTGTCATCCTGGGGACGGTTAATTATGGCGTATTTTTGAATGTGCTTGATGCAAATCAAAACATCCTGTTTGCAACTAGGGCCCAAGTGCTGCCACTGATGGGGTGGGTGTCTGTGTGGCCCAATTTTTGGAAAAAAGGGAGACTCCGCTTGGAGTAACCCTTGCTTGCTTTGTTTTTAAAAGAAGCCAAGATGAACAGAGCTGGGATCAGGAAAGACTTTGCTACCTACCCCGGTGTCATCCTGGGGACGGTTAATTATGGCGTATTTTTGAATGTGCTTGATGCAAATCAAAACATCCTGTTTGCAACTAGGGCCCAAGTGCTGCCACTGATGGGGTGGGTGTCTGTGTGGCCCAATTTTTGGAAAAAAGGGAGACTCCGCTTGGAGTAACCCTTGCTTGCTGTGTTTTTAAAGAAGCCAAGATGAACAGAGCTGGGATCAGGAAAGACTTTGCTACCTACCCCGGTGTCATCCTGGGGACGGTTAATTATGGCGAATTTTGGAATGTGCTTGATGCAAATCAAAACATCCTGTTTGCAACTAGGGCCCAAGTGCTGCCACTGATGGGGTGGGTGTCTGTGTGGCCCAATTTTTGGAAAAAAGGGAGACTCCGCTTGGAGTAACCCTTGCTTGCTGTGTTTTTAAAAAAAGCCAAGATGAACAAGTCATGGGTCAGCAAAGACTTTATCTACCTACCCCGGTGTCATCCTGGGGACGGATAAGAATGGCGTATTTTTGAATGTGCTTGATGCAAATCAAAACATCCTGTTTGCAACTAGGGCCCAAGTGCTGCCACTGATGGGGTGGGTGTCTGTGTGGCCCAATTTTTGGAAAAAAGGGAGACTCCGCTTGGAGTAACCCTTGCTTGCTGTGTTTTTAAAAGAAGCCAAGATGAACAGAGCTGGGATCAGGAAAGACTTTGCTACCTACCCCGGTGTCATCCTGGGGACGGTTAATTATGGCGTATTTTTGAATGTGCTTGATGCAAATCAAAACATCCTGTTTGCAACTAGGGCCCAAGTGCTGCCACTGATGGGGTGGGTGTCTGTGTGGCCCAATTTTTGGAAAAAAGGGAGACTCCGCTTGGAGTAACCCTTGCTTGCTGTGTTTTTAAAAGAAGCCAAGATGAACAGAGCTGGGATCAGGAAAGACTTTGCTACCTACCCCGGTGTCATCCTGGGGACGGTTAATTATGGCGTATTTTTGAATGTGCTTGATGCAAATCAAAACATCCTGTTTGCAACTAGGGCCCAAGTGCTGCCACTGATGGGGTGGGTGTCTGTGTGGCCCAATTTTTGGAAAAAAGGGAGACTCCGCTTGGAGTAACCCTTGCTTGCTGTGTTTTTAAAAGAAGCCAAGATGAACAAGTCATGGTCAGCAAAAACTTTATCTACCTACCCCGGTGTCATCCTGGGGACGGATAAGAATGGCGTATTTTTGAATGTGCTTGAAGCCAAGATGAACAGAGCTGGGATCAGGAAAGACTTTGCTACCTACCCCGGTGTCATCCTGGGGACGGTTAAGAATAGCGTATTTTTGAATGTGCTTGATGCAAATGTAGCTGTGAAGTGTACAACTGGGGCACAACTGCTGCCACTGAATGGGTGGGTGTGTGTGGGGCCCAATTTTTGGAAAAAAGGGAGACTCCGCTTGGAGTCACCTTGCGGTGTTTTACATGATTTTAGAATGGCGTGCCATGCCTATATCTGTGTGTCCTCCTCTTTTTCCTTGTCCAGCTGTTTTGTTTTCGCATGAGTATATGTCCTTGTCACTTTCCCATGTGTTTGTGTTGTGTTGTGAGTTGTTTGTCACCTTTTGGACACCTTTGAGGGTGTTTTCTAGGTGTTTTACTGTGTTTGTGATTGCCTGCCATTGTTTCCTATTGGCTCGAGTTCGGTTCGTCGAACGTTCGACGAGCCGAACTCGAACGGGAGCTCCGTTCGGCGAACCGACCTCGAGCCGAACCGGGACCGGTTCGCTCATCTCTACTCCTGGACATAGCATTCGAATTACCAGGTCCCTGAAGGCTGAAATGCGTAGTGGCCGGAAATCATGAACAATTACAATGGGCGTATGTGCTGTAGATCCTGCGTCAGTTGTAGCTTGGAACTTTGTCTTTTCACGGATTTGCCCGTCTCTCATGGTGTTGGGCTATTTTCGGATCAAAATGGTGTGTCCCTCCTTGGCCCGTATCATGGGTTATTTCAGGGGCAAATTTAACTCTCTTAGCACTTTTCTCCTTAATTGTGGCCGTTGAATTGTTGGGTCAAGGTCTATCCAACCAGCATATTTGTTGTTTTTCAGACAATTTAGGGCTCGTGCATAGTAATAATAACACAGGTTTCCAAGGGTAAAAATTTTTGAAAGATGTGATTTTTTTCATACTTTTGATCATTGGACTCAGTAAAAATATTGAAAAAATATCATCACGTACAGTTTTTTCACAAACACTGATTCTATAGGTGTTAGGGCCAGGTGGACGGGCAGACCCAGGAGGTGGATCCACTGGGCCGAACACCTTAATGAAGGCAAGGGGTCCGGTAGCCGGAGCACTACGGGTAGCAGGACAGTCCGTGCAAAAGAGTGGAATGGAGAAGTCCCTGGGACCACGGAGTCACTGATGGTAGTCCGGGTGACGGAGCTCAGGTTCGGAGGCCGAGATGTCAGGCAGAGTCCGGAACCGATGGAGCGAGAGGACGGGTCACCACAGGGATCAGAGATGGTACGGACTGACGGGATGGCAGATAGTCAGCGTTCGGGGTTCGGGAATCGGCAGGACCGGATGGCGAGGCAGGAGCGGCTCTAGAAGAGAGATAGGTAAGTATATCACAGAGACACAAGGAGACCTGACTCCTAGCTTAGGAAACACGAAGAACAGGCCCCGCCCACTTGGACATTAAACCCCTTTATACCCTGTACCTGTGTGTTCAATTTCCTGTCAGTGGACGCTGGCCCTTTAAGAGAGGGTCAATGACCGCGCGCGCGCCCTAATGCGCATGCGCGAGGCCCGGGTGCCAGAAGCCAGGGCAGGGAGCGGTGTATAGGAAGCAGGGGAGCCGGCCTGGAGCAGGGCTGCCGACGGGCGCCGGGAGTGGGGACCGGGCCGCCTGGGGACCGCAGGTGGTGGAGGCTGGAGACCGTGGAGCGGGGGATGTCTGCCAGAGGAGCCGGGCAGCGAAGCAGGGAAGCCGGGGAGCGTGGCAGGTGAGCCGGGGGGCAGAGCAGGGGACCCGGAGAGCGTGACAATAGGTTTCCAAAAGGTTAGAATTCTGAAAAGATTCCCTCCATACTTTTCTGAAGATGGTGCTCTAGTGTATTCAAGCGATGTTCCTGTGCTGATGGAAAATGTAACATTAAGTACAATGTGAGCGAGTGGAGACACGTCATTGTTTCATCCAAAAAGTCTGAAAGCTGTGCTACTGCTCAATGGCAGTAAGTATTCTTCAGTGTGTGTAGGGCATGTGTCGCGGGCAGAGGGGCCACGCACGCTACGCTCGGGTTCGGGGACTTCTGCTGCTGCTGCTGCTCGGTGGCTCGAGCGGAGGGCCAGATCCGGGGACTCGAGCAGCGCTCCTCGCCCACGAGTGAAAAGGGGGTGGTTTGTTTGGGGAGATAGTTAGTGACGTCACCCACAGGTCGTGGTGATAATGGGCACCACCACTGCTGGTGACGGGGATCCCGGGAGCGATGGCAGGGAGCAGCTAGGATGTTGGTTCCCCCTCCGTGGGTAGGGGTTGGTGATCCCGGGGCCCGGTGGCGGTACGGGGAGGCTGGATGGCTGGGGTGTACGTACCGAGGGAGCCCGTTTGCCCGCAGGCGCTGGCCCTTGGATCTCTAGCCTATGGCGGTGGCTTTTTATCCTCACGGTGTGGACGGTTGCCTTCTGTCGGGTCTTGGGTGTTAGGGAACCCCTGGGATTCCGGTCACTCTCGGATTTGACCATTGTCGGCGGCTCCTAGCCTGGTCAGGGTCCAATGGCCCTGCCTTTGTGCTTGGTACAGATCCGCTCACCGGTTCAGTTCCCTTCGGGTCACCGCCCGTCCCCGATCCTACGGTTCAGCTGACTTGTACCACCTCCTGCAGACGGCCACCACCGTCTGCCGACCTTGCTGACAGTGCCTGGGCTCCTACCCAGACACTAACAGTTTCTGTCCTCTCACTTTCCACTACAAAACTAAACTAACTGCTTTTTCCCGCCTCCAGGCCTGTGAACTCCTCGGTGGGTGGGGCCAACCGCCTGGCTCCGCCCCACCTGGTGTGGACATCAGACCCTGGAGGAGGCAACAAGGATTTTGTGTGACTGATGTAGACTATCCAGGGGAGGGGGTGTGTGTGATTTTGTGTTTGTGACTACCTGGCTAGTCCAGGGCGTCACACATGCTATGCACTTGGAAGAAAGCTGTGAGAATTTAGACTTTATTCTCAAGAAACTTAACTACAAGGAGCATGGATGGTCAATATGTGGTGGTCTAAAAATGTTCTCATTGCTTCTTGGGCAGCAAGGAGGATATATTAAATACCCATGCTGTTCTGCCTCATGGCAGCCTGCTAATAGTCATTCATTAAAATTTCTGTTACAACCCCTAGAGGTCATTGTTATTCTTTTGAATTGCTGAGTTTCCCTTTAAGCTAAATGTATTCTGGGTAAGGAATGCCTCCCTGAGCTGAGAAGAAGCCTGCAGCCATTTTCTCTTTGGATTTGTCAGGAAAGGACATGCCGACTTACCTCTCTGTACATTCACCCCTGCCTAGTGTAATCCGGTGAGCAAAGCAAATTACATGTGTTAGTGATAGAATCCTAGATGGAAGAGTGTAGTAAATGCATTGTACATTGTACTTCTACACCTTTAGTGTCATCCCTGTCTTGTTTGTCTAGATAAGATTTCTATGTATTGCAGATGCAGTGACCTTTCACCTACATTCTCGTAAGAACTGCATCTCATGTACTGTTATGCTATGTTAACTCTGTATTAACACTGTACTGACTGTAATCATTTTCTTGTTATAGTTTTTACCCGTATAAAACAGTATCTTGGATATACCGTATTCTGTCTTCAACTGCATCTTGGATATTCCTATATTCACTGTATATTCCATGTATACTGCAATCAAGTTCACGTTACCAGCTAATAAATCAAGGCTATTGAACTCCACAGTCTGTTTATTTGAAATGTGAACTAGGGTTTAGCTGTATGCTAGAGATTCACAGCATTACGTAAAAGAAGGCAGAACACATGCTTTTTGTGTGAATTGGAAAGCCAGGTTAGGACTCTTCACTGGAGCAAAAAAAATTGGCCAACAAGAACATCTTTGTAACCGGGACTCAAGAACATTGTTGCATAAAGCTTAGTTGATCCCACCTAAAGTTCTCTTGCCACCACTCCACTGTAAGCTTGGACTGATGAAGCTGTTTGTGAAAGCGCTACTGAAAGAAGGAGAGATGTTTAAGTACCTGTGTACCAAGTTTCAGGGACTGTCAGAATCAAGTCTGAAGGAAGGTGTGATGCCCTGGCAAAACCAGGTAGTTACAGATAGGCCCCCGCACAACACCTTTCCTCACTTAGGAAACACACAGCCGACCTGAAACCCTAGTCACCTAGGACCCTGAAGCCAGGACCGAAAACAGCGGCCTAGCTAATTAAATGATTGAGGGCAGGATTATAGGTCCTATCCCACCTAAAGTCCCTCAAAGAAGACAACAGCCCACTGATAGGGATAAGGCCACCGCCAGGGCCCTTAGATCCCACGGGCCAGCGCCTGCGGGCACGGCTCCTTAGGCCATATCCAGCCGGGAGCGGACTCCTGAGTTCCAGACCAGGCAGTCCACCATACACAAAAACAAGTGCAGAGTAAAGGACAGCGACCACCAGCCTGGGTGGGGGACCTGAATGCAACCGGCCGGGGCGGCAGGCCACCAGCACCTTTGGTTTACCGAAAGACTCGTGTGATTCATTTACTGTGAGTAACCAAACATCCCCCTGCTTGCTCAGGCGCGCCGGCCCTTGCCATCACCATACCCTGCACAAAGACACTGGGCCCCGGGGCAATCATCCCTACACACGGAGGGGTTAACATCCAGCTGCCACTACATCTCTCCCGGGTATCCCATAACGGCAGCGGTGGTGTCCCACCTCACCACACACCGTTGGTGGCGTCACAAACTTAATACGGCCTAGCCCATACACCTACATTCCTCCTTTTATTCGACATGTCCGCGAGACCCCCGGGTCGAGCCACTCTCTTAGAAGGTCTGGATCCGACCAACGGCGGCTGCTGGCACAGGGGCAGCACAAAAGCATTTTTGTGGGTTCGGATATTCAGAAACCCATGAATGAAGGATGACGTGTTTTAAACAATAATGAAAACTGTTGAAAAAAGGGCTTGGGACTCTTTGAAAGAAGCAATAAATACGTTTCTAGGTAACAACAAAGAATCAAAATTTAAGTCCATCGTGGAGAACATGCTGAAACGTTTCAAAGCCTTGGGTTGTCTAATGAATTTGAAGTTACATTTTTTACATTCCTATTTGGACTACTTGTCTGAAAACCTTGGTGCTGGTGGGAAGAACAAGAAGGTTTTCATCGGAATATCAAGGAGATGGAACGACGATACCAAAGTAAATGAAACGTGAACATGATTGCCGGATGCTTCACAGAGAAGATCCACAGGCCTTCTATAAGAGAAAAGGGGGATCTAGAGAAAAGGAAAAAGTGCAAGAATAAATTTCTAATAAAGTTGCAGAATGACTGTACAATAAATAAATGTATTTTATATATAAAATTGTGAATATTTTTGGTTACAATAAGTATTTTTCTTGTTCATGTCACTTGTATGTAACTTCACACATGGATTGTACAAAATCAATATTTGATGGTTAAAAAAAAATATTTATTTTTTTTTTTAAATCAGGACATTAGAAAACATAATAATCAGTCACTGGATTTGAAGTTTCATAAACCAAAATTTTACATAGCTGTGTAATTTGTCGGGCACCCACCGACAATAGAATAGCGCCAGATTTAGGAAGCTGGCTGAGGTCTGCAAAGTCTGTAGCCAGGTGACAAAATTGTCCAACCTGGGTTTCTTCCTTAAGTAGTCTCTGGTATGATGATATGGTATAATCCTGGCAGCCGGAGTCGAAATCCCTAGATTGCGGTTATGATCTCCAATCGGAATTGGAGCCCCTAGATTGAAGCCATGTAGCCAAGTGATCCTCTAGTTGAAGCCAAAGTCCCTAGACCGAGTCCACAAGGCATCCTGGTTCTGATCCCCTAGCCAGCTCCTAAGAGCTTAGACTAGATCATGCAACATCCATCAACAACCTGGTGACTCCAAGAAGTCCCCTTTTATAGCCATAACCTTCCCTTAGGATATACTGTGCCCTTATCAGATTGGTTGTACAAGGTTGCTTCTCTTATTGGATGGATTTCAAGCTGCATGGATAATGTTCATTTAAATGATGTGGATAGAAAGACTGAAGATATCTACATGTAGTCTGAAATCCATCATGAATCAATACTATTTTACACAGTCATAAGCAGCCCATGGGCATTCACCTGCATTCAAACCAATAACAGCTCATAGACCAGACAATCCATCTACCACTGGACCAAAGACAGGAAGTTAAATCCACTGCCTGCGGTAACCAACTTAATCCTATAGGCTACTCACACAACAAACCCAACAGAAAGGAAAAAAACATGGCTTCGATTATCCATCCAATGAAAACGCATAACCATTGTGAGCCATTGGACAATGCAATTGGACACTTGGTGACATGGTGCACGGCCCAATGAATCAAGTCTTTACTTCATATTCACGGTTTAAGCCCTTGGGTTCTAATGTGCCCAGAGTACATATCCAGAAAGATTCTCTTTCTTTGAGCTAAACACAAGTCAACAATACATTGTAAGCAGATTCTATTACCAGTCCCACACCATTTTGTGACGCATAATCACACAGTGATCCAATTAAGATTCCAAGTCATCGAACATGTCCAAGCCATACGCAGAGGAGGCAATAGAATTAGGAAGCTCAAAGAAAGGGAATCTTTCTGGATATATACTCTGGGCACATTGGAACCCAAAGGCTTAAACCATGAATATGAAGTACAGACTTGATTCATTGGGCCATGCATGGACATAATGGACATAATTCTAATAGGCAGGACAGGTAATAAGGAGCACAAGTTATATGCTAAAATGTGTTGTGTGACAAGACAGACACAGGAAAGGACATGATAACAGGTGTAGGGACCAACAAGGTGAGACAAGGGGTATCAGGATAGGGTCAAGTAGGTATGAATGTAGTAATGGGGCAGGCATAGAGAATTGTATGTGAATGTGAATTACAATAAATCACTAAGGAAAGGAATATGTGAGTGTGTGCCTAATGTAAACTAATATTGTACTGGCAAAATTATAGATGGAAAGGGAGAAGGGGAGGGGGGAGAGAGGAGGCTGTAATTGACTACAAGGGTATGAGTTATGAGTGATCATAGGGATAGTGTTACATAAGTGGAAATACCTATGGAGGACCGGATGTGTAAGCGCATACCTTATACAAACCTATAGAGTGCTGATGGGTGAGAGTGTGATGTTAGATATAAGACATCCTATAGTGAATAGTGAGCCGTAATCAAGTGCAACAGGGATATTTCACGTGACTATGGGAACCTGGAAGGTAAAGAAAGGGGAGAAAAAACTGTTAGACAAGGTAATCCCCCCTTAAAAATAGTCTTGGTGAAATGGTGGAAGGGGATGAGGGTAAAGCCAACCTGCTGAATGACTTTTTTTCTACGGTTTTTATACAAGAAAATGCCATGGCAGATGACATGACCAGTGATACCATAAATTCACACTTGAATATTACCTGCTTAACCCAGCAGGAAGTACGCCGCCGCCTCGAAATCACTAAGGTTGACAAATCTCCGGGCCCGGATGGCATACACCCCAGAGTACTACAGGAATTGAGTTCTGTGATAGATAGACCATTATTTTTAATCTTCTCAGATTCCTTAATAACAGGGTCGGTACCGCAGGACTGGCGCATAGCAAATGTGGTGCCAATATTCAAAAAGGGGACAAAAACTGAGCCGGGAAATTATAGGCCGGTAAGTTTAACCTCTACGGTTGGTAAAATCCTTGAGGGTTTCTTGAGAGATGCTATATTGGAGTATCTCAAGAAAAATAACCTTATGACAGAGTATCAACATGGGTTTATGAGGGATCGATCCTGTCAAACTAATTTGATCAGCTTCTATGAAGAGGTAAGTTCAAGTCTGGACCAGGGAAATGCAGTGGATGTTGTGTATATGGACTTTTCAAAAGCTTTTGATACGGTGCCACACAAAAGGTTGGTACATAAAATGAGAATAATGGGGATAGGGGAAAATATGTGTAACTGGGTTAAAAACTGGCTAAGTGATAGGAAACAAAGGGTGGTTATTAATGGTACGTACTCGGACTGGGTCTCAGTTCATAGTGGGGTACCACAGGGGTCAGTATTGGGCCCACTTCTTTTCAACATATTTATAAATGACCTTGTTGGGGGCATGCGGAGTAGAATTTCAATATTTGCAGATGATACTAAACTCTGCAGGGTAATCAATACAGAGGAGGATAATTTTATATTACAGGGAGATTTATGTAAATTGGAGGATTGGGCTGAGAAGTGGCAATTGAAGTTTAATGTAGATAAATGTAAGGTCATGCACTTGGGTAGAGGAAATAACATTTATGATTATGTACTTAATCGTAGAACACTGGGTAAAACAGACACAGAAAAAGACTTGGGTGTATTGGTGGATGGTAAACTTCACTTTAGTGGACAGTGTCAGGCAGCTGCTGCCAGGGCTAATAAAATAATGGGATGTATTAAAAGAGGTATAAGTGTTCATGAAAAAAATATAGTTCTACCTCTGTACAAGTCACTAGTGCGACCACACTTAGAATACTGTGTACAATTCTGGTCACCGATATATAAGAAGGACATAGCTGAACTAGAGAGGGTGCAGAGAAGAGCCACCAAGATTATTAGAGGAATGGGTGGGCTGCAATACCAAGACAGGTTATTAAACTTGGGGTTATTTAGTTTGGAAAAACGAAGGCTTAGGGGGGATCTAATCACAATGTATAAATATATGAGGGGACAGTACAGAGACCTTTCCAAAGATCTTTTTACACCAAGGCCTGCGACTGGAACACGGGGGCATCCACTACGTCTTGAGGAAAGAAGGTTTAATCATAATCACAGACGAGGATTCTTTACTGTACGAGCAGTGAGACTATGGAACTCTCTGCCACATGATGTTGTAATGAGTGATTCACTACTAACATTTAAGCAGAGCCTGGACGCCTTTCTTGAAAAATGTAATATTACCAGTTATGTATATTAGATTTTATGACAGGGTATTGATCCAGGGAACTAGTCTGATTGCCGGATGTGGAGTCAGGAAGGAAATTTTTTCCCCATTGGAACTTGTTTGCCACATTGGGGTTTTTTTGCCTTCCTCTGGATCAACATGTTAGGCTACAGGTTGAACTAGATGGACTTAGAGTCTCCCTTCAACCTTAAAAACTATGATACTATGATACTATGATACTATGATAATCAGACATAATGTAACCAGTTGATCAGACATGATCACCTGGTTTGAGACGCCCTGCCTTACACTATATAGATATCATGTTCATTCCCCATCTATCTTGCTCAGGAGAGCATCTCCCTCCCCCGGCACCAAGAGCAGCTCATACTGAATTGTTACATTGACTAGTAACACTGCACACAGAAATGCACCTTAATATTCCACTGTTAACCCTTTCCTCCCAGCAGTAACACACAACTCCTCACCTTGATATCATGGTGATTTATGGTCAGAATGACTTCAATGCGATCAGTGATTTCTATTCTAGCTCTGCTCACATAGATTTTATATCCACACTCAACTATAGGCCGTTCTTCATATTTTGGGGGCTTTTAGTCAGATATACTAGTTTGTGCCTGTATAATATTGGTGTAGATGGGAGTGTAGGGCATGGGTTACATGGCACTGTGGTGGAATACTGATGGGAGGTATTGGTGCTGTGTTTGATGCTTCTACTGGGTATTTTCCTACAAATACTGGAACAGCTCACTGCTTAGAATGATCCTTCCCAGCTCTATAATATATTATATATACCCCACAATGCAGGCTCACACACACATTTGTCTCAAGTGTGTTGTAGGGACACAGATACAGTCTTGGTCATGTGACTAAAGGCTACTTTACACACTGCGATATCGGTCCCGATATCGCTAGTGTGGGTACCCGCCCCCATCTGTTGCGCGACACGGGCAAATCGTTGCCCATGCCGCACAACACCGACCAGACCCGTCACACATACTTACCTGCCCGGCGACGTCGCTGTGTCCGGCGAACCGCCTCCTTTCTAAGGGGGCGGTCCGTGCGGCGTCACAGCGACGTCACTGAGCGACGGCCCAATAGCAGCGGAGGGGCGGAGATGAGTGGCCGGAACATCCCGCCCACCTCCTTCCTTCCTCATAGCGGCTGGGAGGCAGGTAAGGAGAGGTTCCTCGTTTCTGCGGTGTCACACGGAGCGATGTGTGCTACCGCAGGAGCGACGAACTACATCGTTACTGCTGCAGTAACGATAATCGAGAATGGAGACCCATGTCACCGATGAGCGATTTTGCACGTTTTTGCAACGATGCAAAATCGCTCATCGGTATCACACGCAGCAACATCGCTAATGCGGCCGGATGTGCGTCACAAATTCCGTGACCCCAACGACTCCGCATTAGCGATGTCGCAGCGTGTAAAGCCCCCTTTAGTGGGAGTGGTGTACAGGGTCTTAGCAGTAAAGAGTATTCCATATTTCTGCCAGATACCCACAGAGATATTGAAATCTGAAAAAAGAGACTTCTGCTCATTGAAGGTAAGAACTACTCACATAGCGTTCAACTCCACAGCAAACGAGTGCTCTAGCACTGGCATCTCAGCAGGGATATTCCCCTACTACACATGTGTGTCTAGGTCACTGTGACAGTTTACAGGACATAACTCAGGGCACCTAGACAGAAGGCAGAGGGACTACTTTCTATTTCTGGTGTAGAGCATATATATATATTTATACTATTACATGGGACACATGTACCTTGTATTACCATTATTCGCTGTATATGAACCCCTTTTCTCCGGGCATTATTTGTCTATAGCATTTTTCACGAACCTGAGGCAACTGAGAACCCTTCAGTGAAGGAATTCCACTAACCCTCACAATACCTACCAGGGGCCTCCCTGCAGTAACTCAGGTAGTTGTACCCATTCTCTTTCCGCATTCTATGTGTTCTTCTTCTTTCTTCTTTTTTTTCTTTTTTCTTCTTTTTATTTCTATCATGTAGTTCAGGGGTTTATAGATATATGTCCTGCATCTCATATTTCCTTTAGTGGTGCTTCTTACCCATTCTCATATCATTTACCCTAGTATTTCATGATCCTGAGGCGACTGAGAACCCTTTAATAAAGGAATCCTTTTTCACCTGAATTGTCAAGTGATACTTACCAGTGACTATCACGTAATGTTACAGGTAGTTCCATTTTCTTCCTCTTCTTTCTCTCCTTTCTTCTTTGTCACACGGTCCATTGTGTTATAGCCCACGTGTCATGATAACACTTGTACCATCTTTTCATTTAGATTCCACCTACAATTATTTACCGATTCCAGTTCTGGAATAGGCTTTCATCATCTACTCACTAGAATTCTCAAGTTCATAAGGTACTGAGACATATACATGTTCACACCATTATAAAGAACAAAGTATAAACATTGAGGTTTTTCTCACACCCATGTTCCTGTGTTCTTTGATATGATATGTGTTCATTTCCTTCACTATATAGGATTGCAAGTTTTCCATTTGTACCTTAATGGCAATGACGCTATACAATTGAACACATATCATCCTGTTATCCATATAGGTGTGTATTTACCTGCTTGACTATTTTTGGTTGTTTGATCCAGAATGTTTCTCCAGATAGGTCATGTGGAAATTTTCTTTCCTCAGTACAAATGTTTTCACTATGGCTTTGGAAAATTTTTTTGTATGTGCATCATGGTCATTTGACCCATTGTACTCTCAAGTAGCAATATATTGTACTGTTATGTTGTACTATGTACTAATTACGTGTTTATATGGTTTTGTAACCCTTTATGATCTTAGATAACTTTATCCTTGATAAAGACCTAAAAACAAGCTCGAAACGTTGGATGAATTATCCTTTTGCACAAATAAAGAATTTTCAGCATTCTAAGAGTTCTTTTCTTACGTTATTGATCACTATAGTGTGCCAGAGCTATTTCTATTGAATTGACTCTTATTTTTTCTGAGCACCTGCTATATACACAGTGAGCCAGACATATTCAATTTTCATTCAGAAGGCAGAGGGAAGCCTTAGCAGCTGAGCCTATATCTTGGCTTGTGAGCATTAGAACAGGCCGGCGATTACAGGGTAACATGAAAAATGTCCAGCTTGCATTATGACTAGAACATGACAATATCCTTTTAAGTACTAACCTATGATGCGTTCCTAAGTAGTTGATGTTATATGTTCTACATTTCATTTTCTGCATACTTTACAAGTAGTAGAATTTGCTTTGATATAGGCAACTGGATTTTCACAATGAAAAGGCAAAGGATAACGCCCGAAAAAGACGCCATACATTATGTCAGTGCCATCACTGACAAACCTGGATTGACCATGAAATACATCAATCCCCTTAAAGGTGAGTTAAAACAAGTTTTAACTAAATTGCCTTAATATTGTCATGCATTAGAATGACTGTCTTAGGTAATGATAAATATTTTCTACAGGAAGAGGAGTGTTTGCTGAAACTGAAATCGAAAAAGGGAGTTTTGTTGCAGAATATCGAGGTGAGCTCACGTATGCACTTACGATGGTAGACAACTACTCGAGATTTATGGTTGTGGTACAAGTCAAAGATCTAATGGCCCATACTGCAGCGAAGGTCTTCCAAGCACACTTATGCAGACCTCATGGCTACTCAGAGAGAGTCCTCACAGATCAAGGCACTGCCTTTGAAGCGGAAATCTTCAAGTGATTTATAGAGGGTTAACAATACGTTGGGATCACCGGATCTAATCTCCCTTTTTATACACCCTAAAATCTTGTTTGCTTTAGAATAAACAATAACATCATAAAGGTATAAGATGACGCCATTATTAGCGTCACCATACCGCTACTCTGCCTTCTAAAACGGTCTCTGCTCAAAACCAAACATGATGCATTGCAGGCGGAGCGCGATGAGTTGCAGCAAGAAACAGTAGTGGGTGTGGGTGATAACACACAGCCCAGCCTCGTCTCATCACAACGTGCAGTGGAGGACTATGACGAGGAGGAGGATGAAGACATGGAGCAAATCTCCGGCCAAATTGAGGATATGACATGCACACCAGTCATATCCTCGGTTCAGCGTGGCTGGCCAGAGGACAGGGTAGATGAGGAGGAGGAGGAGGAGGAGGAGGACAGCATGTTCAGTCAACGTGTTGGTCAGGCTACTGAAGTCCTGGCTGTTAAGAGTCTGGCGCACATGGCTGACTTTATGGTAAGCTGCCTGTCTCGTGACCCTCGCTTTAAGAACATCTTGGCCGACAATCATTACTGGTTGGTAACACTGTTAGACCCACGCTACAAGGAGAACTTTATGTCTCTTATTCCCGAGGCGGAGAGGTCAACCAAAATGCAGCAGTTCCGGAAGGCCATAGTCACGGAAGTAGGCAAAGCATTCCCCTCACAAAACGCTAGCGGCATAGGTCAGGAATCAGTGGACAACCAAGGCGTACAGCCGAGAGAGGCACAAGTCCAATCCGCCAGAGGTAGGGGAACAGTCTTTAAGATGTGGGACAGTTTTCTCAGCCCCTCACGTACCACAGCCCCTGAGGTGCGGGGTAGTGCCACAAGAAATCCTAAGTTTGCCCAGATGCTCAAGGAGTACCTTGCAGATCGAACAACTGTACTCCGACATTCCTCTGTGCCTTACAATTATTGGGTATCCAAGGTGGACACGTGGCATGAATTGGCTCTCTACGCCTTGGAAGTCCTGGCCTGCCCTGCCGCTAGCGTTTTGTCAGAGCGTGTTTTTAGTGCCGCAGGTGGAATCATTACAGATAAACGCACCCGCCTGTCAACTGAAAATGCTGACAGGCTGACTCTGATCAAGATGAACAAGGGTTGGATTGGGCCACACTTCACCACACCACCAGCAAATGAGAGCGGAATTTAAAGTTTGTAACGGGAATTTGCCATGTACCTCCAGTCACCCATGGGTACACACTTCTGGACTTTGGATAATCGCTGGACTGCTCCTCCTTCTCCTCATGCGCCACCATGATGACCGTTACAAGAGTTAGGCCTTTGTTTCAGGTATACCCCCAGTGGTAAATTTTTTCGCCCATTCTTTGCAGAATGGACATTACAACGACAGGAGACCCGCTCCTTTGCAATGGGAACAATGTTTTGAGGCCCTCATGCACGTCTCTATGCAGGGACAACGTGGAGCCTCCCAATTTTTGGCTGCCCTGCCAAAGGGCTATACTATAATACACCCACTTCCTGACAATGGACACTTAATGTTTTGAGGCCCTCATGCACGTCTCTATCCAGGGACAACGTGGAGCCTCCCAATTTTTGGCTGCCCTGCCAAAGGGCTATACTACAAAAGACCCACTTCCTGACAATGGACACTTAATGTTTTGAGGCCCTCATGCACGTCTCTATCCAGGGACAACGTGGAGCCTCCCAATTTTTGGCTGCCCTGCCTAAGGGCTATACTATAATACACCCACTTCCTGACAATGGACACTTAATGTTTTGAGGCCCTCATGCACGTCTCTATCCAGGGACAACGTGGAGCCTCCCAATTTTTGGCTGCCCTGCCAAAGGGCTATACTACAAAAGACCCACTTCCTGACAATGGACACTTAATGTTTTGAGGCCCTCATGCACGTCTCTATCCATGGATTTGGAGCATGGAGACGATTATCTCGGGATTGCAAGATAACCAAACAAAACTTTTAGTGGATTTCTACTTATTTTATTAAATATCATCTCCACCAAACAGGACAAGCTTGCATCTGTTATAGTTTTGGAGAAAAATGTGTTCATTTCATGTATGCGCGAAATGCCTTAAAAATGGCTTTAAAATGGATTTGGAGCATGGAGACGATTATCTCGGGATTGCAAGATAACCAAACAAAACTTTTAGTGGATTTCTACTTATTTTATTAAATATCATCTCCACCAAACAGGACAAGCTTGCATCTGTTATAGTTTTGGAGAAAAATGTGTTCATTTCATGTATGCGCGAAATGCCTTAAAAATGGCTTTAAAATGGATTTGGAGCATGGAGACGATTATCTCGGGATTGCAAGATAACCAAACAAAACTTTTAGTGGATTTCTACTTATTTTATTAAATATCATCTCCACCAAACAGGACAAGCTTGCATCTGTTATAGTTTTGGAGAAAAATGTGTTCATTTCATGTATGCGCGAAATGCCTTAAAAATGGCTTTAAAATGGATTTGGAGCATGGAGACGATTATCTCGGGATTGCAAGATAACCAAACAAAACTTTTAGTGGATTTCTACTTATTTTATTAAATATCATCTCCACCAAACAGGACAAGCTTGCATCTGTTATAGTTTTGGAGAAAAATGTGTTCATTTCATGTATGCGCGAAATGCCTTAAAAATGGCTTTAAAATGGATTTGGAGCATGGAGACGATTATCTCGGGATTGCAAGATAACCAAACAAAACTTTTAGTGGATTTCTACTTATTTTATTAAATATCATCTCCACCAAACAGGACAAGCTTGCATCTGTTATAGTTTTGGAGAAAAATGTGTTCATTTCATGTATGCGCGAAATGCCTTAAAAATGGCTTTAAAATGGATTTGGAGCATGGAGACGATTATCTCGGGATTGCAAGATAACCAAACAAAACTTTTAGTGGATTTCTACTTATTTTATTAAATATCATCTCCACCAAACAGGACAAGCTTGCATCTGTTATAGTTTTGGAGAAAAATGTGTTCATTTCATGTATGCGCGAAATGCCTTAAAAATGGCTTTAAAATGGATTTGGAGCATGGAGACGATTATCTCGGGATTGCAAGATAACCAAACAAAACTTTTAGTGGATTTCTACTTATTTTATTAAATATCATCTCCACCAAACAGGACAAGCTTGCATCTGTTATAGTTTTGGAGAAAAATGTGTTCATTTCATGTATGCGCGAAATGCCTTAAAAATGGCTTTAAAATGGATTTGGAGCATGGAGACGATTATCTCGGGATTGCAAGATAACCAAACAAAACTTTTAGTGGATTTCTACTTATTTTATTAAATATCATCTCCACCAAACAGGACAAGCTTGCATCTGTTATAGTTTTGGAGAAAAATGTGTTCATTTCATGTATGCGCGAAATGCCTTAAAAATGGCTTTAAAATGGATTTGGAGCATGGAGACGATTATCTCGGGATTGCAAGATAACCAAACAAAACTTTTAGTGGATTTCTACTTATTTTATTAAATATCATCTCCACCAAACAGGACAAGCTTGCATCTGTTATAGTTTTGGAGAAAAATGTGTTCATTTCATGTATGCGCGAAATGCCTTAAAAATGGCTTTAAAATGGATTTGGAGCATGGAGACGATTATCTCGGGATTGCAAGATAACCAAACAAAACTTTTACTGGATTTCTACTTATTTTATTAAATATCATCTCCACCAAACAGGACAAGCTTGCATCTGTTATAGTTTTGGAGAAAAATGTGTTCATTTCATGTATGCGCGAAATGCCTTAAAAATGGCTTTAAAATAGATTTGGAGCATGGAGACGATTATCTCGGGATTGCAAGATAACCAAACAAAACTTTTAGTGGATTTCTACTTATTTTATTAAATATCATCTCCACCAAACAGGACAAGCTTGCATCTGTTATAGTTTTGGAGAAAAATGTGTTCATTTCATGTATGCGCGAAATGCCTTAAAAATGGCTTTAAAATGGATTTGGAGCATGGAGACGATTATCTCGGGATTGCAAGATAACCAAACAAAACTTTTAGTGGATTTCTACTTATTTTATTAAATATCATCTCCACCAAACAGGACAAGCTTGCATCTGTTATAGTTTTGGAGAAAAATGTGTTCATTTCATGTATGCGCGAAATGCCTTAAAAATGGCTTTAAAATGGATTTGGAGCATGGAGACGATTATCTCGGGATTGCAAGATAACCAAACAAAACTTTTAGTGGATTTCTACTTATTTTATTAAATATCATCTCCACCAAACAGGACAAGCTTGCATCTGTTATAGTTTTGGAGAAAAATGTGTTCATTTCATGTATGCGCGAAATGCCTTAAAAATGGCTTTAAAATGGATTTGGAGCATGGAGACGATTATCTCGGGATTGCAAGATAACCAAACAAAACTTTTAGTGGATTTCTACTTATTTTATTAAATATCATCTCCACCAAACAGGACAAGCTTGCATCTGTTATAGTTTTGGAGAAAAATGTGTTCATTTCATGTATGCGCGAAATGCCTTAAAAATGGCTTTAAAATGGATTTGGAGCATGGAGACGATTATCTCGGGATTGCAAGATAACCAAACAAAACTTTTAGTGGATTTCTACTTATTTTATTAAATATCATCTCCACCAAACAGGACAAGCTTGCATCTGTTATAGTTTTGGAGAAAAATGTGTTCATTTCATGTATGCGCGAAATGCCTTAAAAATGGCTTTAAAATGGATTTGGAGCATGGAGACGATTATCTCGGGATTGCAAGATAACCAAACAAAACTTTTAGTGGATTTCTACTTATTTTATTAAATATCATCTCCACCAAACAGGACAAGCTTGCATCTGTTATAGTTTTGGAGAAAAATGTGTTCATTTCATGTATGCGCGAAATGCCTTAAAAATGGCTTTAAAATGGATTTGGAGCATGGAGACGATTATCTCGGGATTGCAAGATAACCAAACAAAACTTTTAGTCGATTTCTACTTATTTTATTAAATATCATCTCCACCAAACAGGACAAGCTTGCATCTGTTATAGTTTTGGAGAAAAATGTGTTCATTTCATGTATGCGCGAAATGCCTTAAAAATGGCTTTAAAATGGATTTGGAGCATGGAGACGATTATCTCGGGATTGCAAGATAACCAAACAAAACTTTTAGTGGATTTCTACTTATTTTATTAAATATCATCTCCACCAAACAGGACAAGCTTGCATCTGTTATAGTTTTGGAGAAAAATGTGTTCATTTCATGTATGCGCGAAATGCCTTAAAAATGGCTTTAAAATGGATTTGGAGCATGGAGACGATTATCTCGGGATTGCAAGATAACCAAACAAAACTTTTAGTGGATTTCTACTTATTTTATTAAATATCATCTCCACCAAACAGGACAAGCTTGCATCTGTTATAGTTTTGGAGAAAAATGTGTTCATTTCATGTATGCGCGAAATGCCTTAAAAATGGCTTTAAAATGGATTTGGAGCATGGAGACGATTATCTCGGGATTGCAAGATAACCAAACAAAACTTTTAGTGGATTTCTACTTATTTTATTAAATATCATCTCCACCAAACAGGACAAGCTTGCATCTGTTATAGTTTTGGAGAAAAATGTGTTCATTTCATGTATGCGCGAAATGCCTTAAAAATGGCTTTAAAATGGATTTGGAGCATGGAGACGATTATCTCGGGATTGCAAGATAACCAAACAAAACTTTTAGTGGATTTCTACTTATTTTATTAAATATCATCTCCACCAAACAGGACAAGCTTGCATCTGTTATAGTTTTGGAGAAAAATGTGTTCATTTCATGTATGCGCGAAATGCCTTAAAAATGGCTTTAAAATGGATTTGGAGCATGGAGACGATTATCTCGGGATTGCAAGATAACCAAACAAAACTTTTAGTGGATTTCTACTTATTTTATTAAATATCATCTCCACCAAACAGGACAAGCTTGCATCTGTTATAGTTTTGGAGAAAAATGTGTTCATTTCATGTATGCGCGAAATGCCTTAAAAATGGCTTTAAAATGGATTTGGAGCATGGAGACGATTATCTCGGGATTGCAAGATAACCAAACAAAACTTTTAGTGGATTTCTACTTATTTTATTAAATATCATCTCCACCAAACAGGACAAGCTTGCATCTGTTATAGTTTTGGAGAAAAATGTGTTCATTTCATGTATGCGCGAAATGCCTTAAAAATGGCTTTAAAATGGATTTGGAGCATGGAGACGATTATCTCGGGATTGCAAGATAACCAAACAAAACTTTTAGTGGATTTCTACTTATTTTATTAAATATCATCTCCACCAAACAGGACAAGCTTGCATCTGTTATAGTTTTGGAGAAAAATGTGTTCATTTCATGTATGCGCGAAATGCCTTAAAAATGGCTTTAAAATGGATTTGGAGCATGGAGACGATTATCTCGGGATTGCAAGATAACCAAACAAAACTTTTAGTGGATTTCTACTTATTTTATTAAATATCATCTCCACCAAACAGGACAAGCTTGCATCTGTTATAGTTTTGGAGAAAAATGTGTTCATTTCATGTATGCGCGAAATGCCTTAAAAATGGCTTTAAAATGGATTTGGAGCATGGAGACGATTATCTCGGGATTGCAAGATAACCAAACAAAACTTTTAGTGGATTTCTACTTATTTTATTAAATATCATCTCCACCAAACAGGACAAGCTTGCATCTGTTATAGTTTTGGAGAAAAATGTGTTCATTTCATGTATGCGCGAAATGCCTTAAAAATGGCTTTAAAATGGATTTGGAGCATGGAGACGATTATCTCGGGATTGCAAGATAACCAAACAAAACTTTTAGTGGATTTCTACTTATTTTATTAAATATCATCTCCACCAAACAGGACAAGCTTGCATCTGTTATAGTTTTGGAGAAAAATGTGTTCATTTCATGTATGCGCGAAATGCCTTAAAAATGGCTTTAAAATGGATTTGGAGCATGGAGACGATTATCTCGGGATTGCAAGATAACCAAACAAAACTTTTAGTGGATTTCTACTTATTTTATTAAATATCATCTCCACCAAACAGGACAAGCTTGCATCTGTTATAGTTTTGGAGAAAAATGTGTTCATTTCATGTATGCGCGAAATGCCTTAAAAATGGCTTTAAAATGGATTTGGAGCATGGAGACGATTATCTCGGGATTGCAAGATAACCAAACAAAACTTTTAGTGGATTTCTACTTATTTTATTAAATATCATCTCCACCAAACAGGACAAGCTTGCATCTGTTATAGTTTTGGAGAAAAATGTGTTCATTTCATGTATGCGCGAAATGCCTTAAAAATGGCTTTAAAATGGATTTGGAGCATGGAGACGATTATCTCGGGATTGCAAGATAACCAAACAAAACTTTTAGTGGATTTCTACTTATTTTATTAAATATCATCTCCACCAAACAGGACAAGCTTGCATCTGTTATAGTTTTGGAGAAAAATGTGTTCATTTCATGTATGCGCGAAATGCCTTAAAAATGGCTTTAAAATGGATTTGGAGCATGGAGACGATTATCTCGGGATTGCAAGATAACCAAACAAAACTTTTAGTGGATTTCTACTTATTTTATTAAATATCATCTCCACCAAACAGGACAAGCTTGCATCTGTTATAGTTTTGGAGAAAAATGTGTTCATTTCATGTATGCGCGAAATGCCTTAAAAATGGCTTTAAAATGGATTTGGAGCATGGAGACGATTATCTCGGGATTGCAAGATAACCAAACAAAACTTTTAGTGGATTTCTACTTATTTTATTAAATATCATCTCCACCAAACAGGACAAGCTTGCATCTGTTATAGTTTTGGAGAAAAATGTGTTCATTTCATGTATGCGCGAAATGCCTTAAAAATGGCTTTAAAATGGATTTGGAGCATGGAGACGATTATCTCGGGATTGCAAGATAACCAAACAAAACTTTTAGTGGATTTCTACTTATTTTATTAAATATCATCTCCACCAAACAGGACAAGCTTGCATCTGTTATAGTTTTGGAGAAAAATGTGTTCATTTCATGTATGCGCGAAATGCCTTAAAAATGGCTTTAAAATGGATTTGGAGCATGGAGACGATTATCTCGGGATTGCAAGATAACCAAACAAAACTTTTAGTGGATTTCTACTTATTTTATTAAATATCATCTCCACCAAACAGGACAAGCTTGCATCTGTTATAGTTTTGGAGAAAAATGTGTTCATTTCATGTATGCGCGAAATGCCTTAAAAATGGCTTTAAAATGGATTTGGAGCATGGAGACGATTATCTCGGGATTGCAAGATAACCAAACAAAACTTTTAGTGGATTTCTACTTATTTTATTAAATATCATCTCCACCAAACAGGACAAGCTTGCATCTGTTATAGTTTTGGAGAAAAATGTGTTCATTTCATGTATGCGCGAAATGCCTTAAAAATGGCTTTAAAATGGATTTGGAGCATGGAGACGATTATCTCGGGATTGCAAGATAACCAAACAAAACTTTTAGTGGATTTCTACTTATTTTATTAAATATCATCTCCACCAAACAGGACAAGCTTGCATCTGTTATAGTTTTGGAGAAAAATGTGTTCATTTCATGTATGCGCGAAATGCCTTAAAAATGGCTTTAAAATGGATTTGGAGCATGGAGACGATTATCTCGGGATTGCAAGATAACCAAACAAAACTTTTAGTGGATTTCTACTTATTTTATTAAATATCATCTCCACCAAACAGGACAAGCTTGCATCTGTTATAGTTTTGGAGAAAAATGTGTTCATTTCATGTATGCGCGAAATGCCTTAAAAATGGCTTTAAAATGGATTTGGAGCATGGAGACGATTATCTCGGGATTGCAAGATAACCAAACAAAACTTTTAGTGGATTTCTACTTATTTTATTAAATATCATCTCCACCAAACAGGACAAGCTTGCATCTGTTATAGTTTTGGAGAAAAATGTGTTCATTTCATGTATGCGCGAAATGCCTTAAAAATGGCTTTAAAATGGATTTGGAGCATGGAGACGATTATCTCGGGATTGCAAGATAACCAAACAAAACTTTTAGTGGATTTCTACTTATTTTATTAAATATCATCTCCACCAAACAGGACAAGCTTGCATCTGTTATAGTTTTGGAGAAAAATGTGTTCATTTCATGTATGCGCGAAATGCCTTAAAAATGGCTTTAAAATGGATTTGGAGCATGGAGACGATTATCTCGGGATTGCAAGATAACCAAACAAAACTTTTAGTGGATTTCTACTTATTTTATTAAATATCATCTCCACCAAACAGGACAAGCTTGCATCTGTTATAGTTTTGGAGAAAAATGTGTTCATTTCATGTATGCGCGAAATGCCTTAAAAATGGCTTTAAAATGGATTTGGAGCATGGAGACGATTATCTCGGGATTGCAAGATAACCAAACAAAACTTTTAGTGGATTTCTACTTATTTTATTAAATATCATCTCCACCAAACAGGACAAGCTTGCATCTGTTATAGTTTTGGAGAAAAATGTGTTCATTTCATGTATGCGCGAAATGCCTTAAAAATGGCTTTAAAATGGATTTGGAGCATGGAGACGATTATCTCGGGATTGCAAGATAACCAAACAAAACTTTTAGTGGATTTCTACTTATTTTATTAAATATCATCTCCACCAAACAGGACAAGCTTGCATCTGTTATAGTTTTGGAGAAAAATGTGTTCATTTCATGTATGCGCGAAATGCCTTAAAAATGGCTTTAAAATGGATTTGGAGCATGGAGACGATTATCTCGGGATTGCAAGATAACCAAACAAAACTTTTAGTGGATTTCTACTTATTTTATTAAATATCATCTCCACCAAACAGGACAAGCTTGCATCTGTTATAGTTTTGGAGAAAAATGTGTTCATTTCATGTATGCGCGAAATGCCTTAAAAATGGCTTTAAAATGGATTTGGAGCATGGAGACGATTATCTCGGGATTGCAAGATAACCAAACAAAACTTTTAGTGGATTTCTACTTATTTTATTAAATATCATCTCCACCAAACAGGACAAGCTTGCATCTGTTATAGTTTTGGAGAAAAATGTGTTCATTTCATGTATGCGCGAAATGCCTTAAAAATGGCTTTAAAATGGATTTGGAGCATGGAGACGATTATCTCGGGATTGCAAGATAACCAAACAAAACTTTTAGTGGATTTCTACTTATTTTATTAAATATCATCTCCACCAAACAGGACAAGCTTGCATCTGTTATAGTTTTGGAGAAAAATGTGTTCATTTCATGTATGCGCGAAATGCCTTAAAAATGGCTTTAAAATGGATTTGGAGCATGGAGACGATTATCTCGGGATTGCAAGATAACCAAACAAAACTTTTAGTGGATTTCTACTTATTTTATTAAATATCATCTCCACCAAACAGGACAAGCTTGCATCTGTTATAGTTTTGGAGAAAAATGTGTTCATTTCATGTATGCGCGAAATGCCTTAAAAATGGCTTTAAAATGGATTTGGAGCATGGAGACGATTATCTCGGGATTGCAAGATAACCAAACAAAACTTTTAGTGGATTTCTACTTATTTTATTAAATATCATCTCCACCAAACAGGACAAGCTTGCATCTGTTATAGTTTTGGAGAAAAATGTGTTCATTTCATGTATGCGCGAAATGCCTTAAAAATGGCTTTAAAATGGATTTGGAGCATGGAGACGATTATCTCGGGATTGCAAGATAACCAAACAAAACTTTTAGTGGATTTCTACTTATTTTATTAAATATCATCTCCACCAAACAGGACAAGCTTGCATCTGTTATAGTTTTGGAGAAAAATGTGTTCATTTCATGTATGCGCGAAATGCCTTAAAAATGGCTTTAAAATGGATTTGGAGCATGGAGACGATTATCTCGGGATTGCAAGATAACCAAACAAAACTTTTAGTGGATTTCTACTTATTTTATTAAATATCATCTCCACCAAACAGGACAAGCTTGCATCTGTTATAGTTTTGGAGAAAAATGTGTTCATTTCATGTATGCGCGAAATGCCTTAAAAATGGCTTTAAAATGGATTTGGAGCATGGAGACGATTATCTCGGGATTGCAAGATAACCAAACAAAACTTTTAGTGGATTTCTACTTATTTTATTAAATATCATCTCCACCAAACAGGACAAGCTTGCATCTGTTATAGTTTTGGAGAAAAATGTGTTCATTTCATGTATGCGCGAAATGCCTTAAAAATGGCTTTAAAATGGATTTGGAGCATGGAGACGATTATCTCGGGATTGCAAGATAACCAAACAAAACTTTTAGTGGATTTCTACTTATTTTATTAAATATCATCTCCACCAAACAGGACAAGCTTGCATCTGTTATAGTTTTGGAGAAAAATGTGTTCATTTCATGTATGCGCGAAATGCCTTAAAAATGGCTTTAAAATGGATTTGGAGCATGGAGACGATTATCTCGGGATTGCAAGATAACCAAACAAAACTTTTAGTGGATTTCTACTTATTTTATTAAATATCATCTCCACCAAACAGGACAAGCTTGCATCTGTTATAGTTTTGGAGAAAAATGTGTTCATTTCATGTATGCGCGAAATGCCTTAAAAATGGCTTTAAAATGGATTTGGAGCATGGAGACGATTATCTCGGGATTGCAAGATAACCAAACAAAACTTTTAGTGGATTTCTACTTATTTTATTAAATATCATCTCCACCAAACAGGACAAGCTTGCATCTGTTATAGTTTTGGAGAAAAATGTGTTCATTTCATGTATGCGCGAAATGCCTTAAAAATGGCTTTAAAATGGATTTGGAGCATGGAGACGATTATCTCGGGATTGCAAGATAACCAAACAAAACTTTTAGTGGATTTCTACTTATTTTATTAAATATCATCTCCACCAAACAGGACAAGCTTGCATCTGTTATAGTTTTGGAGAAAAATGTGTTCATTTCATGTATGCGCGAAATGCCTTAAAAATGGCTTTAAAATGGATTTGGAGCATGGAGACGATTATCTCGGGATTGCAAGATAACCAAACAAAACTTTTAGTGGATTTCTACTTATTTTATTAAATATCATCTCCACCAAACAGGACAAGCTTGCATCTGTTATAGTTTTGGAGAAAAATGTGTTCATTTCATGTATGCGCGAAATGCCTTAAAAATGGCTTTAAAATGGATTTGGAGCATGGAGACGATTATCTCGGGATTGCAAGATAACCAAACAAAACTTTTAGTGGATTTCTACTTATTTTATTAAATATCATCTCCACCAAACAGGACAAGCTTGCATCTGTTATAGTTTTGGAGAAAAATGTGTTCATTTCATGTATGCGCGAAATGCCTTAAAAATGGCTTTAAAATGGATTTGGAGCATGGAGACGATTATCTCGGGATTGCAAGATAACCAAACAAAACTTTTAGTGGATTTCTACTTATTTTATTAAATATCATCTCCACCAAACAGGACAAGCTTGCATCTGTTATAGTTTTGGAGAAAAATGTGTTCATTTCATGTATGCGCGAAATGCCTTAAAAATGGCTTTAAAATGGATTTGGAGCATGGAGACGATTATCTCGGGATTGCAAGATAACCAAACAAAACTTTTAGTGGATTTCTACTTATTTTATTAAATATCATCTCCACCAAACAGGACAAGCTTGCATCTGTTATAGTTTTGGAGAAAAATGTGTTCATTTCATGTATGCGCGAAATGCCTTAAAAATGGCTTTAAAATGGATTTGGAGCATGGAGACGATTATCTCGGGATTGCAAGATAACCAAACAAAACTTTTAGTGGATTTCTACTTATTTTATTAAATATCATCTCCACCAAACAGGACAAGCTTGCATCTGTTATAGTTTTGGAGAAAAATGTGTTCATTTCATGTATGCGCGAAATGCCTTAAAAATGGCTTTAAAATGGATTTGGAGCATGGAGACGATTATCTCGGGATTGCAAGATAACCAAACAAAACTTTTAGTGGATTTCTACTTATTTTATTAAATATCATCTCCACCAAACAGGACAAGCTTGCATCTGTTATAGTTTTGGAGAAAAATGTGTTCATTTCATGTATGCGCGAAATGCCTTAAAAATGGCTTTAAAATGGATTTGGAGCATGGAGACGATTATCTCGGGATTGCAAGATAACCAAACAAAACTTTTAGTGGATTTCTACTTATTTTATTAAATATCATCTCCACCAAACAGGACAAGCTTGCATCTGTTATAGTTTTGGAGAAAAATGTGTTCATTTCATGTATGCGCGAAATGCCTTAAAAATGGCTTTAAAATGGATTTGGAGCATGGAGACGATTATCTCGGGATTGCAAGATAACCAAACAAAACTTTTAGTGGATTTCTACTTATTTTATTAAATATCATCTCCACCAAACAGGACAAGCTTGCATCTGTTATAGTTTTGGAGAAAAATGTGTTCATTTCATGTATGCGCGAAATGCCTTAAAAATGGCTTTAAAATGGATTTGGAGCATGGAGACGATTATCTCGGGATTGCAAGATAACCAAACAAAACTTTTAGTGGATTTCTACTTATTTTATTAAATATCATCTCCACCAAACAGGACAAGCTTGCATCTGTTATAGTTTTGGAGAAAAATGTGTTCATTTCATGTATGCGCGAAATGCCTTAAAAATGGCTTTAAAATGGATTTGGAGCATGGAGACGATTATCTCGGGATTGCAAGATAACCAAACAAAACTTTTAGTGGATTTCTACTTATTTTATTAAATATCATCTCCACCAAACAGGACAAGCTTGCATCTGTTATAGTTTTGGAGAAAAATGTGTTCATTTCATGTATGCGCGAAATGCCTTAAAAATGGCTTTAAAATGGATTTGGAGCATGGAGACGATTATCTCGGGATTGCAAGATAACCAAACAAAACTTTTAGTGGATTTCTACTTATTTTATTAAATATCATCTCCACCAAACAGGACAAGCTTGCATCTGTTATAGTTTTGGAGAAAAATGTGTTCATTTCATGTATGCGCGAAATGCCTTAAAAATGGCTTTAAAATGGATTTGGAGCATGGAGACGATTATCTCGGGATTGCAAGATAACCAAACAAAACTTTTAGTGGATTTCTACTTATTTTATTAAATATCATCTCCACCAAACAGGACAAGCTTGCATCTGTTATAGTTTTGGAGAAAAATGTGTTCATTTCATGTATGCGCGAAATGCCTTAAAAATGGCTTTAAAATGGATTTGGAGCATGGAGACGATTATCTCGGGATTGCAAGATAACCAAACAAAACTTTTAGTGGATTTCTACTTATTTTATTAAATATCATCTCCACCAAACAGGACAAGCTTGCATCTGTTATAGTTTTGGAGAAAAATGTGTTCATTTCATGTATGCGCGAAATGCCTTAAAAATGGCTTTAAAATGGATTTGGAGCATGGAGACGATTATCTCGGGATTGCAAGATAACCAAACAAAACTTTTAGTGGATTTCTACTTATTTTATTAAATATCATCTCCACCAAACAGGACAAGCTTGCATCTGTTATAGTTTTGGAGAAAAATGTGTTCATTTCATGTATGCGCGAAATGCCTTAAAAATGGCTTTAAAATGGATTTGGAGCATGGAGACGATTATCTCGGGATTGCAAGATAACCAAACAAAACTTTTAGTGGATTTCTACTTATTTTATTAAATATCATCTCCACCAAACAGGACAAGCTTGCATCTGTTATAGTTTTGGAGAAAAATGTGTTCATTTCATGTATGCGCGAAATGCCTTAAAAATGGCTTTAAAATGGATTTGGAGCATGGAGACGATTATCTCGGGATTGCAAGATAACCAAACAAAACTTTTAGTGGATTTCTACTTATTTTATTAAATATCATCTCCACCAAACAGGACAAGCTTGCATCTGTTATAGTTTTGGAGAAAAATGTGTTCATTTCATGTATGCGCGAAATGCCTTAAAAATGGCTTTAAAATGGATTTGGAGCATGGAGACG
Source organism: Anomaloglossus baeobatrachus (assembly GCF_048569485.1). Lineage (NCBI taxonomy): Eukaryota > Metazoa > Chordata > Amphibia > Anura > Aromobatidae > Anomaloglossus > Anomaloglossus baeobatrachus. Next base: position 50,429 of record NW_027442563.1, read on the forward strand.
ATTATCTCGGGATTGCAAGATAACCAAACAAAACTTTTAGTGGATTTCTACTTATTTTATTAAATATCATCTCCACCAAACAGGACAAGCTTGCATCTGTTATAGTTTTGGAGAAAAATGTGTTCATTTCATGTATGCGCGAAATGCCTTAAAAATGGCTTTAAAATGGATTTGGAGCATGGAGACGATTATCTCGGGATTGCAAGATAACCAAACAAAACTTTTAGTGGATTTCTACTTATTTTATTAAATATCATCTCCACCAAACAGGACAAGCTTGCATCTGTTATAGTTTTGGAGAAAAATGTGTTCATTTCATGTATGCGCGAAATGCCTTAAAAATGGCTTTAAAATGGATTTGGAGCATGGAGACGATTATCTCGGGATTGCAAGATAACCAAACAAAACTTTTAGTGGATTTCTACTTATTTTATTAAATATCATCTCCACCAAACAGGACAAGCTTGCATCTGTTATAGTTTTGGAGAAAAATGATGTTCATTTCATGTATGCGCGAAATGCCTTAAAAATGGCTTTAAAATGGATTTGGAGCATGGAGACGATTATCTCGGGATTGCAAGATAACCAAACAAAACTTTTAGTGGATTTCTACTTATTTTATTAAATATCATCTCCACCAAACAGGACAAGCTTGCATCTGTTATAGTTTTGGAGAAAAATGTGTTCATTTCATGTATGCGCGAAATGCCTTAAAAATGGCTTTAAAATGGATTTGGAGCATGGAGACGATTATCTCGGGATTGCAAGATAACCAAACAAAACTTTTAGTGGATTTCTACTTATTTTATTAAATATCATCTCCACCAAACAGGACAAGCTTGCATCTGTTATAGTTTTGGAGAAAAATGTGTTCATTTCATGTATGCGCGAAATGCCTTAAAAATGGCTTTAAAATGGATTTGGAGCATGGAGACGATTATCTCGGGATTGCAAGATAACCAAACAAAACTTTTAGTGGATTTCTACTTATTTTATTAAATATCATCTCCACCAAACAGGACAAGCTTGCATCTGTTATAGTTTTGGAGAAAAATGTGTTCATTTCATGTATGCGCGAAATGCCTTAAAAATGGCTTTAAAATGGATTTGGAGCATGGAGACGATTATCTCGGGATTGCAAGATAACCAAACAAAACTTTTAGTGGATTTCTACTTATTTTATTAAATATCATCTCCACCAAACAGGACAAGCTTGCATCTGTTATAGTTTTGGAGAAAAATGTGTTCATTTCATGTATGCGCGAAATGCCTTAAAAATGGCTTTAAAATGGATTTGGAGCATGGAGACGATTATCTCGGGATTGCAAGATAACCAAACAAAACTTTTAGTGGATTTCTACTTATTTTATTAAATATCATCTCCACCAAACAGGACAAGCTTGCATCTGTTATAGTTTTGGAGAAAAATGTGTTCATTTCATGTATGCGCGAAATGCCTTAAAAATGGCTTTAAAATGGATTTGGAGCATGGAGACGATTATCTCGGGATTGCAAGATAACCAAACAAAACTTTTAGTGGATTTCTACTTATTTTATTAAATATCATCTCCACCAAACAGGACAAGCTTGCATCTGTTATAGTTTTGGAGAAAAATGTGTTCATTTCATGTATGCGCGAAATGCCTTAAAAATGGCTTTAAAATGGATTTGGAGCATGGAGACGATTATCTCGGGATTGCAAGATAACCAAACAAAACTTTTAGTGGATTTCTACTTATTTTATTAAATATCATCTCCACCAAACAGGACAAGCTTGCATCTGTTATAGTTTTGGAGAAAAATGTGTTCATTTCATGTATGCGCGAAATGCCTTAAAAATGGCTTTAAAATGGATTTGGAGCATGGAGACGATTATCTCGGGATTGCAAGATAACCAAACAAAACTTTTAGTGGATTTCTACTTATTTTATTAAATATCATCTCCACCAAACAGGACAAGCTTGCATCTGTTATAGTTTTGGAGAAAAATGTGTTCATTTCATGTATGCGCGAAATGCCTTAAAAATGGCTTTAAAATGGATTTGGAGCATGGAGACGATTATCTCGGGATTGCAAGATAACCAAACAAAACTTTTAGTGGATTTCTACTTATTTTATTAAATATCATCTCCACCAAACAGGACAAGCTTGCATCTGTTATAGTTTTGGAGAAAAATGTGTTCATTTCATGTATGCGCGAAATGCCTTAAAAATGGCTTTAAAATGGATTTGGAGCATGGAGACGATTATCTCGGGATTGCAAGATAACCAAACAAAACTTTTAGTGGATTTCTACTTATTTTATTAAATATCATCTCCACCAAACAGGACAAGCTTGCATCTGTTATAGTTTTGGAGAAAAATGTGTTCATTTCATGTATGCGCGAAATGCCTTAAAAATGGCTTTAAAATGGATTTGGAGCATGGAGACGATTATCTCGGGATTGCAAGATAACCAAACAAAACTTTTAGTGGATTTCTACTTATTTTATTAAATATCATCTCCACCAAACAGGACAAGCTTGCATCTGTTATAGTTTTGGAGAAAAATGTGTTCATTTCATGTATGCGCGAAATGCCTTAAAAATGGCTTTAAAATGGATTTGGAGCATGGAGACGATTATCTCGGGATTGCAAGATAACCAAACAAAACTTTTAGTGGATTTCTACTTATTTTATTAAATATCATCTCCACCAAACAGGACAAGCTTGCATCTGTTATAGTTTTGGAGAAAAATGTGTTCATTTCATGTATGCGCGAAATGCCTTAAAAATGGCTTTAAAATGGATTTGGAGCATGGAGACGATTATCTCGGGATTGCAAGATAACCAAACAAAACTTTTAGTGGATTTCTACTTATTTTATTAAATATCATCTCCACCAAACAGGACAAGCTTGCATCTGTTATAGTTTTGGAGAAAAATGTGTTCATTTCATGTATGCGCGAAATGCCTTAAAAATGGCTTTAAAATGGATTTGGAGCATGGAGACGATTATCTCGGGATTGCAAGATAACCAAACAAAACTTTTAGTGGATTTCTACTTATTTTATTAAATATCATCTCCACCAAACAGGACAAGCTTGCATCTGTTATAGTTTTGGAGAAAAATGTGTTCATTTCATGTATGCGCGAAATGCCTTAAAAATGGCTTTAAAATGGATTTGGAGCATGGAGACGATTATCTCGGGATTGCAAGATAACCAAACAAAACTTTTAGTGGATTTCTACTTATTTTATTAAATATCATCTCCACCAAACAGGACAAGCTTGCATCTGTTATAGTTTTGGAGAAAAATGTGTTCATTTCATGTATGCGCGAAATGCCTTAAAAATGGCTTTAAAATGGATTTGGAGCATGGAGACGATTATCTCGGGATTGCAAGATAACCAAACAAAACTTTTAGTGGATTTCTACTTATTTTATTAAATATCATCTCCACCAAACAGGACAAGCTTGCATCTGTTATAGTTTTGGAGAAAAATGTGTTCATTTCATGTATGCGCGAAATGCCTTAAAAATGGCTTTAAAATGGATTTGGAGCATGGAGACGATTATCTCGGGATTGCAAGATAACCAAACAAAACTTTTAGTGGATTTCTACTTATTTTATTAAATATCATCTCCACCAAACAGGACAAGCTTGCATCTGTTATAGTTTTGGAGAAAAATGTGTTCATTTCATGTATGCGCGAAATGCCTTAAAAATGGCTTTAAAATGGATTTGGAGCATGGAGACGATTATCTCGGGATTGCAAGATAACCAAACAAAACTTTTAGTGGATTTCTACTTATTTTATTAAATATCATCTCCACCAAACAGGACAAGCTTGCATCTGTTATAGTTTTGGAGAAAAATGTGTTCATTTCATGTATGCGCGAAATGCCTTAAAAATGGCTTTAAAATGGATTTGGAGCATGGAGACGATTATCTCGGGATTGCAAGATAACCAAACAAAACTTTTAGTGGATTTCTACTTATTTTATTAAATATCATCTCCACCAAACAGGACAAGCTTGCATCTGTTATAGTTTTGGAGAAAAATGTGTTCATTTCATGTATGCGCGAAATGCCTTAAAAATGGCTTTAAAATGGATTTGGAGCATGGAGACGATTATCTCGGGATTGCAAGATAACCAAACAAAACTTTTAGTGGATTTCTACTTATTTTATTAAATATCATCTCCACCAAACAGGACAAGCTTGCATCTGTTATAGTTTTGGAGAAAAATGTGTTCATTTCATGTATGCGCGAAATGCCTTAAAAATGGCTTTAAAATGGATTTGGAGCATGGAGACGATTATCTCGGGATTGCAAGATAACCAAACAAAACTTTTAGTGGATTTCTACTTATTTTATTAAATATCATCTCCACCAAACAGGACAAGCTTGCATCTGTTATAGTTTTGGAGAAAAATGTGTTCATTTCATGTATGCGCGAAATGCCTTAAAAATGGCTTTAAAATGGATTTGGAGCATGGAGACGATTATCTCGGGATTGCAAGATAACCAAACAAAACTTTTAGTGGATTTCTACTTATTTTATTAAATATCATCTCCACCAAACAGGACAAGCTTGCATCTGTTATAGTTTTGGAGAAAAATGTGTTCATTTCATGTATGCGCGAAATGCCTTAAAAATGGCTTTAAAATGGATTTGGAGCATGGAGACGATTATCTCGGGATTGCAAGATAACCAAACAAAACTTTTAGTGGATTTCTACTTATTTTATTAAATATCATCTCCACCAAACAGGACAAGCTTGCATCTGTTATAGTTTTGGAGAAAAATGTGTTCATTTCATGTATGCGCGAAATGCCTTAAAAATGGCTTTAAAATGGATTTGGAGCATGGAGACGATTATCTCGGGATTGCAAGATAACCAAACAAAACTTTTAGTGGATTTCTACTTATTTTATTAAATATCATCTCCACCAAACAGGACAAGCTTGCATCTGTTATAGTTTTGGAGAAAAATGTGTTCATTTCATGTATGCGCGAAATGCCTTAAAAATGGCTTTAAAATGGATTTGGAGCATGGAGACGATTATCTCGGGATTGCAAGATAACCAAACAAAACTTTTAGTGGATTTCTACTTATTTTATTAAATATCATCTCCACCAAACAGGACAAGCTTGCATCTGTTATAGTTTTGGAGAAAAATGTGTTCATTTCATGTATGCGCGAAATGCCTTAAAAATGGCTTTAAAATGGATTTGGAGCATGGAGACGATTATCTCGGGATTGCAAGATAACCAAACAAAACTTTTAGTGGATTTCTACTTATTTTATTAAATATCATCTCCACCAAACAGGACAAGCTTGCATCTGTTATAGTTTTGGAGAAAAATGTGTTCATTTCATGTATGCGCGAAATGCCTTAAAAATGGCTTTAAAATGGATTTGGAGCATGGAGACGATTATCTCGGGATTGCAAGATAACCAAACAAAACTTTTAGTGGATTTCTACTTATTTTATTAAATATCATCTCCACCAAACAGGACAAGCTTGCATCTGTTATAGTTTTGGAGAAAAATGTGTTCATTTCATGTATGCGCGAAATGCCTTAAAAATGGCTTTAAAATGGATTTGGAGCATGGAGACGATTATCTCGGGATTGCAAGATAACCAAACAAAACTTTTAGTGGATTTCTACTTATTTTATTAAATATCATCTCCACCAAACAGGACAAGCTTGCATCTGTTATAGTTTTGGAGAAAAATGTGTTCATTTCATGTATGCGCGAAATGCCTTAAAAATGGCTTTAAAATGGATTTGGAGCATGGAGACGATTATCTCGGGATTGCAAGATAACCAAACAAAACTTTTAGTGGATTTCTACTTATTTTATTAAATATCATCTCCACCAAACAGGACAAGCTTGCATCTGTTATAGTTTTGGAGAAAAATGTGTTCATTTCATGTATGCGCGAAATGCCTTAAAAATGGCTTTAAAATGGATTTGGAGCATGGAGACGATTATCTCGGGATTGCAAGATAACCAAACAAAACTTTTAGTGGATTTCTACTTATTTTATTAAATATCATCTCCACCAAACAGGACAAGCTTGCATCTGTTATAGTTTTGGAGAAAAATGTGTTCATTTCATGTATGCGCGAAATGCCTTAAAAATGGCTTTAAAATGGATTTGGAGCATGGAGACGATTATCTCGGGATTGCAAGATAACCAAACAAAACTTTTAGTGGATTTCTACTTATTTTATTAAATATCATCTCCACCAAACAGGACAAGCTTGCATCTGTTATAGTTTTGGAGAAAAATGTGTTCATTTCATGTATGCGCGAAATGCCTTAAAAATGGCTTTAAAATGGATTTGGAGCATGGAGACGATTATCTCGGGATTGCAAGATAACCAAACAAAACTTTTAGTGGATTTCTACTTATTTTATTAAATATCATCTCCACCAAACAGGACAAGCTTGCATCTGTTATAGTTTTGGAGAAAAATGTGTTCATTTCATGTATGCGCGAAATGCCTTAAAAATGGCTTTAAAATGGATTTGGAGCATGGAGACGATTATCTCGGGATTGCAAGATAACCAAACAAAACTTTTAGTGGATTTCTACTTATTTTATTAAATATCATCTCCACCAAACAGGACAAGCTTGCATCTGTTATAGTTTTGGAGAAAAATGTGTTCATTTCATGTATGCGCGAAATGCCTTAAAAATGGCTTTAAAATGGATTTGGAGCATGGAGACGATTATCTCGGGATTGCAAGATAACCAAACAAAACTTTTAGTGGATTTCTACTTATTTTATTAAATATCATCTCCACCAAACAGGACAAGCTTGCATCTGTTATAGTTTTGGAGAAAAATGTGTTCATTTCATGTATGCGCGAAATGCCTTAAAAATGGCTTTAAAATGGATTTGGAGCATGGAGACGATTATCTCGGGATTGCAAGATAACCAAACAAAACTTTTAGTGGATTTCTACTTATTTTATTAAATATCATCTCCACCAAACAGGACAAGCTTGCATCTGTTATAGTTTTGGAGAAAAATGTGTTCATTTCATGTATGCGCGAAATGCCTTAAAAATGGCTTTAAAATGGATTTGGAGCATGGAGACGATTATCTCGGGATTGCAAGATAACCAAACAAAACTTTTAGTGGATTTCTACTTATTTTATTAAATATCATCTCCACCAAACAGGACAAGCTTGCATCTGTTATAGTTTTGGAGAAAAATGTGTTCATTTCATGTATGCGCGAAATGCCTTAAAAATGGCTTTAAAATGGATTTGGAGCATGGAGACGATTATCTCGGGATTGCAAGATAACCAAACAAAACTTTTAGTGGATTTCTACTTATTTTATTAAATATCATCTCCACCAAACAGGACAAGCTTGCATCTGTTATAGTTTTGGAGAAAAATGTGTTCATTTCATGTATGCGCGAAATGCCTTAAAAATGGCTTTAAAATGGATTTGGAGCATGGAGACGATTATCTCGGGATTGCAAGATAACCAAACAAAACTTTTAGTGGATTTCTACTTATTTTATTAAATATCATCTCCACCAAACAGGACAAGCTTGCATCTGTTATAGTTTTGGAGAAAAATGTGTTCATTTCATGTATGCGCGAAATGCCTTAAAAATGGCTTTAAAATGGATTTGGAGCATGGAGACGATTATCTCGGGATTGCAAGATAACCAAACAAAACTTTTAGTGGATTTCTACTTATTTTATTAAATATCATCTCCACCAAACAGGACAAGCTTGCATCTGTTATAGTTTTGGAGAAAAATGTGTTCATTTCATGTATGCGCGAAATGCCTTAAAAATGGCTTTAAAATGGATTTGGAGCATGGAGACGATTATCTCGGGATTGCAAGATAACCAAACAAAACTTTTAGTGGATTTCTACTTATTTTATTAAATATCATCTCCACCAAACAGGACAAGCTTGCATCTGTTATAGTTTTGGAGAAAAATGTGTTCATTTCATGTATGCGCGAAATGCCTTAAAAATGGCTTTAAAATGGATTTGGAGCATGGAGACGATTATCTCGGGATTGCAAGATAACCAAACAAAACTTTTAGTGGATTTCTACTTATTTTATTAAATATCATCTCCACCAAACAGGACAAGCTTGCATCTGTTATAGTTTTGGAGAAAAATGTGTTCATTTCATGTATGCGCGAAATGCCTTAAAAATGGCTTTAAAATGGATTTGGAGCATGGAGACGATTATCTCGGGATTGCAAGATAACCAAACAAAACTTTTAGTGGATTTCTACTTATTTTATTAAATATCATCTCCACCAAACAGGACAAGCTTGCATCTGTTATAGTTTTGGAGAAAAATGTGTTCATTTCATGTATGCGCGAAATGCCTTAAAAATGGCTTTAAAATGGATTTGGAGCATGGAGACGATTATCTCGGGATTGCAAGATAACCAAACAAAACTTTTAGTGGATTTCTACTTATTTTATTAAATATCATCTCCACCAAACAGGACAAGCTTGCATCTGTTATAGTTTTGGAGAAAAATGTGTTCATTTCATGTATGCGCGAAATGCCTTAAAAATGGCTTTAAAATGGATTTGGAGCATGGAGACGATTATCTCGGGATTGCAAGATAACCAAACAAAACTTTTAGTGGATTTCTACTTATTTTATTAAATATCATCTCCACCAAACAGGACAAGCTTGCATCTGTTATAGTTTTGGAGAAAAATGTGTTCATTTCATGTATGCGCGAAATGCCTTAAAAATGGCTTTAAAATGGATTTGGAGCATGGAGACGATTATCTCGGGATTGCAAGATAACCAAACAAAACTTTTAGTGGATTTCTACTTATTTTATTAAATATCATCTCCACCAAACAGGACAAGCTTGCATCTGTTATAGTTTTGGAGAAAAATGTGTTCATTTCATGTATGCGCGAAATGCCTTAAAAATGGCTTTAAAATGGATTTGGAGCATGGAGACGATTATCTCGGGATTGCAAGATAACCAAACAAAACTTTTAGTGGATTTCTACTTATTTTATTAAATATCATCTCCACCAAACAGGACAAGCTTGCATCTGTTATAGTTTTGGAGAAAAATGTGTTCATTTCATGTATGCGCGAAATGCCTTAAAAATGGCTTTAAAATGGATTTGGAGCATGGAGACGATTATCTCGGGATTGCAAGATAACCAAACAAAACTTTTAGTGGATTTCTACTTATTTTATTAAATATCATCTCCACCAAACAGGACAAGCTTGCATCTGTTATAGTTTTGGAGAAAAATGTGTTCATTTCATGTATGCGCGAAATGCCTTAAAAATGGCTTTAAAATGGATTTGGAGCATGGAGACGATTATCTCGGGATTGCAAGATAACCAAACAAAACTTTTAGTGGATTTCTACTTATTTTATTAAATATCATCTCCACCAAACAGGACAAGCTTGCATCTGTTATAGTTTTGGAGAAAAATGTGTTCATTTCATGTATGCGCGAAATGCCTTAAAAATGGCTTTAAAATGGATTTGGAGCATGGAGACGATTATCTCGGGATTGCAAGATAACCAAACAAAACTTTTAGTGGATTTCTACTTATTTTATTAAATATCATCTCCACCAAACAGGACAAGCTTGCATCTGTTATAGTTTTGGAGAAAAATGTGTTCATTTCATGTATGCGCGAAATGCCTTAAAAATGGCTTTAAAATGGATTTGGAGCATGGAGACGATTATCTCGGGATTGCAAGATAACCAAACAAAACTTTTAGTGGATTTCTACTTATTTTATTAAATATCATCTCCACCAAACAGGACAAGCTTGCATCTGTTATAGTTTTGGAGAAAAATGTGTTCATTTCATGTATGCGCGAAATGCCTTAAAAATGGCTTTAAAATGGATTTGGAGCATGGAGACGATTATCTCGGGATTGCAAGATAACCAAACAAAACTTTTAGTGGATTTCTACTTATTTTATTAAATATCATCTCCACCAAACAGGACAAGCTTGCATCTGTTATAGTTTTGGAGAAAAATGTGTTCATTTCATGTATGCGCGAAATGCCTTAAAAATGGCTTTAAAATGGATTTGGAGCATGGAGACGATTATCTCGGGATTGCAAGATAACCAAACAAAACTTTTAGTGGATTTCTACTTATTTTATTAAATATCATCTCCACCAAACAGGACAAGCTTGCATCTGTTATAGTTTTGGAGAAAAATGTGTTCATTTCATGTATGCGCGAAATGCCTTAAAAATGGCTTTAAAATGGATTTGGAGCATGGAGACGATTATCTCGGGATTGCAAGATAACCAAACAAAACTTTTAGTGGATTTCTACTTATTTTATTAAATATCATCTCCACCAAACAGGACAAGCTTGCATCTGTTATAGTTTTGGAGAAAAATGTGTTCATTTCATGTATGCGCGAAATGCCTTAAAAATGGCTTTAAAATGGATTTGGAGCATGGAGACGATTATCTCGGGATTGCAAGATAACCAAACAAAACTTTTAGTGGATTTCTACTTATTTTATTAAATATCATCTCCACCAAACAGGACAAGCTTGCATCTGTTATAGTTTTGGAGAAAAATGTGTTCATTTCATGTATGCGCGAAATGCCTTAAAAATGGCTTTAAAATGGATTTGGAGCATGGAGACGATTATCTCGGGATTGCAAGATAACCAAACAAAACTTTTAGTGGATTTCTACTTATTTTATTAAATATCATCTCCACCAAACAGGACAAGCTTGCATCTGTTATAGTTTTGGAGAAAAATGTGTTCATTTCATGTATGCGCGAAATGCCTTAAAAATGGCTTTAAAATGGATTTGGAGCATGGAGACGATTATCTCGGGATTGCAAGATAACCAAACAAAACTTTTAGTGGATTTCTACTTATTTTATTAAATATCATCTCCACCAAACAGGACAAGCTTGCATCTGTTATAGTTTTGGAGAAAAATGTGTTCATTTCATGTATGCGCGAAATGCCTTAAAAATGGCTTTAAAATGGATTTGGAGCATGGAGACGATTATCTCGGGATTGCAAGATAACCAAACAAAACTTTTAGTGGATTTCTACTTATTTTATTAAATATCATCTCCACCAAACAGGACAAGCTTGCATCTGTTATAGTTTTGGAGAAAAATGTGTTCATTTCATGTATGCGCGAAATGCCTTAAAAATGGCTTTAAAATGGATTTGGAGCATGGAGACGATTATCTCGGGATTGCAAGATAACCAAACAAAACTTTTAGTGGATTTCTACTTATTTTATTAAATATCATCTCCACCAAACAGGACAAGCTTGCATCTGTTATAGTTTTGGAGAAAAATGTGTTCATTTCATGTATGCGCGAAATGCCTTAAAAATGGCTTTAAAATGGATTTGGAGCATGGAGACGATTATCTCGGGATTGCAAGATAACCAAACAAAACTTTTAGTGGATTTCTACTTATTTTATTAAATATCATCTCCACCAAACAGGACAAGCTTGCATCTGTTATAGTTTTGGAGAAAAATGTGTTCATTTCATGTATGCGCGAAATGCCTTAAAAATGGCTTTAAAATGGATTTGGAGCATGGAGACGATTATCTCGGGATTGCAAGATAACCAAACAAAACTTTTAGTGGATTTCTACTTATTTTATTAAATATCATCTCCACCAAACAGGACAAGCTTGCATCTGTTATAGTTTTGGAGAAAAATGTGTTCATTTCATGTATGCGCGAAATGCCTTAAAAATGGCTTTAAAATGGATTTGGAGCATGGAGACGATTATCTCGGGATTGCAAGATAACCAAACAAAACTTTTAGTGGATTTCTACTTATTTTATTAAATATCATCTCCACCAAACAGGACAAGCTTGCATCTGTTATAGTTTTGGAGAAAAATGTGTTCATTTCATGTATGCGCGAAATGCCTTAAAAATGGCTTTAAAATGGATTTGGAGCATGGAGACGATTATCTCGGGATTGCAAGATAACCAAACAAAACTTTTAGTGGATTTCTACTTATTTTATTAAATATCATCTCCACCAAACAGGACAAGCTTGCATCTGTTATAGTTTTGGAGAAAAATGTGTTCATTTCATGTATGCGCGAAATGCCTTAAAAATGGCTTTAAAATGGATTTGGAGCATGGAGACGATTATCTCGGGATTGCAAGATAACCAAACAAAACTTTTAGTGGATTTCTACTTATTTTATTAAATATCATCTCCACCAAACAGGACAAGCTTGCATCTGTTATAGTTTTGGAGAAAAATGTGTTCATTTCATGTATGCGCGAAATGCCTTAAAAATGGCTTTAAAATGGATTTGGAGCATGGAGACGATTATCTCGGGATTGCAAGATAACCAAACAAAACTTTTAGTGGATTTCTACTTATTTTATTAAATATCATCTCCACCAAACAGGACAAGCTTGCATCTGTTATAGTTTTGGAGAAAAATGTGTTCATTTCATGTATGCGCGAAATGCCTTAAAAATGGCTTTAAAATGGATTTGGAGCATGGAGACGATTATCTCGGGATTGCAAGATAACCAAACAAAACTTTTAGTGGATTTCTACTTATTTTATTAAATATCATCTCCACCAAACAGGACAAGCTTGCATCTGTTATAGTTTTGGAGAAAAATGTGTTCATTTCATGTATGCGCGAAATGCCTTAAAAATGGCTTTAAAATGGATTTGGAGCATGGAGACGATTATCTCGGGATTGCAAGATAACCAAACAAAACTTTTAGTGGATTTCTACTTATTTTATTAAATATCATCTCCACCAAACAGGACAAGCTTGCATCTGTTATAGTTTTGGAGAAAAATGTGTTCATTTCATGTATGCGCGAAATGCCTTAAAAATGGCTTTAAAATGGATTTGGAGCATGGAGACGATTATCTCGGGATTGCAAGATAACCAAACAAAACTTTTAGTGGATTTCTACTTATTTTATTAAATATCATCTCCACCAAACAGGACAAGCTTGCATCTGTTATAGTTTTGGAGAAAAATGTGTTCATTTCATGTATGCGCGAAATGCCTTAAAAATGGCTTTAAAATGGATTTGGAGCATGGAGACGATTATCTCGGGATTGCAAGATAACCAAACAAAACTTTTAGTGGATTTCTACTTATTTTATTAAATATCATCTCCACCAAACAGGACAAGCTTGCATCTGTTATAGTTTTGGAGAAAAATGTGTTCATTTCATGTATGCGCGAAATGCCTTAAAAATGGCTTTAAAATGGATTTGGAGCATGGAGACGATTATCTCGGGATTGCAAGATAACCAAACAAAACTTTTAGTGGATTTCTACTTATTTTATTAAATATCATCTCCACCAAACAGGACAAGCTTGCATCTGTTATAGTTTTGGAGAAAAATGTGTTCATTTCATGTATGCGCGAAATGCCTTAAAAATGGCTTTAAAATGGATTTGGAGCATGGAGACGATTATCTCGGGATTGCAAGATAACCAAACAAAACTTTTAGTGGATTTCTACTTATTTTATTAAATATCATCTCCACCAAACAGGACAAGCTTGCATCTGTTATAGTTTTGGAGAAAAATGTGTTCATTTCATGTATGCGCGAAATGCCTTAAAAATGGCTTTAAAATGGATTTGGAGCATGGAGACGATTATCTCGGGATTGCAAGATAACCAAACAAAACTTTTAGTGGATTTCTACTTATTTTATTAAATATCATCTCCACCAAACAGGACAAGCTTGCATCTGTTATAGTTTTGGAGAAAAATGTGTTCATTTCATGTATGCGCGAAATGCCTTAAAAATGGCTTTAAAATGGATTTGGAGCATGGAGACGATTATCTCGGGATTGCAAGATAACCAAACAAAACTTTTAGTGGATTTCTACTTATTTTATTAAATATCATCTCCACCAAACAGGACAAGCTTGCATCTGTTATAGTTTTGGAGAAAAATGTGTTCATTTCATGTATGCGCGAAATGCCTTAAAAATGGCTTTAAAATGGATTTGGAGCATGGAGACGATTATCTCGGGATTGCAAGATAACCAAACAAAACTTTTAGTGGATTTCTACTTATTTTATTAAATATCATCTCCACCAAACAGGACAAGCTTGCATCTGTTATAGTTTTGGAGAAAAATGTGTTCATTTCATGTATGCGCGAAATGCCTTAAAAATGGCTTTAAAATGGATTTGGAGCATGGAGACGATTATCTCGGGATTGCAAGATAACCAAACAAAACTTTTAGTGGATTTCTACTTATTTTATTAAATATCATCTCCACCAAACAGGACAAGCTTGCATCTGTTATAGTTTTGGAGAAAAATGTGTTCATTTCATGTATGCGCGAAATGCCTTAAAAATGGCTTTAAAATGGATTTGGAGCATGGAGACGATTATCTCGGGATTGCAAGATAACCAAACAAAACTTTTAGTGGATTTCTACTTATTTTATTAAATATCATCTCCACCAAACAGGACAAGCTTGCATCTGTTATAGTTTTGGAGAAAAATGTGTTCATTTCATGTATGCGCGAAATGCCTTAAAAATGGCTTTAAAATGGATTTGGAGCATGGAGACGATTATCTCGGGATTGCAAGATAACCAAACAAAACTTTTAGTGGATTTCTACTTATTTTATTAAATATCATCTCCACCAAACAGGACAAGCTTGCATCTGTTATAGTTTTGGAGAAAAATGTGTTCATTTCATGTATGCGCGAAATGCCTTAAAAATGGCTTTAAAATGGATTTGGAGCATGGAGACGATTATCTCGGGATTGCAAGATAACCAAACAAAACTTTTAGTGGATTTCTACTTATTTTATTAAATATCATCTCCACCAAACAGGACAAGCTTGCATCTGTTATAGTTTTGGAGAAAAATGTGTTCATTTCATGTATGCGCGAAATGCCTTAAAAATGGCTTTAAAATGGATTTGGAGCATGGAGACGATTATCTCGGGATTGCAAGATAACCAAACAAAACTTTTAGTGGATTTCTACTTATTTTATTAAATATCATCTCCACCAAACAGGACAAGCTTGCATCTGTTATAGTTTTGGAGAAAAATGTGTTCATTTCATGTATGCGCGAAATGCCTTAAAAATGGCTTTAAAATGGATTTGGAGCATGGAGACGATTATCTCGGGATTGCAAGATAACCAAACAAAACTTTTAGTGGATTTCTACTTATTTTATTAAATATCATCTCCACCAAACAGGACAAGCTTGCATCTGTTATAGTTTTGGAGAAAAATGTGTTCATTTCATGTATGCGCGAAATGCCTTAAAAATGGCTTTAAAATGGATTTGGAGCATGGAGACGATTATCTCGGGATTGCAAGATAACCAAACAAAACTTTTAGTGGATTTCTACTTATTTTATTAAATATCATCTCCACCAAACAGGACAAGCTTGCATCTGTTATAGTTTTGGAGAAAAATGTGTTCATTTCATGTATGCGCGAAATGCCTTAAAAATGGCTTTAAAATGGATTTGGAGCATGGAGACGATTATCTCGGGATTGCAAGATAACCAAACAAAACTTTTAGTGGATTTCTACTTATTTTATTAAATATCATCTCCACCAAACAGGACAAGCTTGCATCTGTTATAGTTTTGGAGAAAAATGTGTTCATTTCATGTATGCGCGAAATGCCTTAAAAATGGCTTTAAAATGGATTTGGAGCATGGAGACGATTATCTCGGGATTGCAAGATAACCAAACAAAACTTTTAGTGGATTTCTACTTATTTTATTAAATATCATCTCCACCAAACAGGACAAGCTTGCATCTGTTATAGTTTTGGAGAAAAATGTGTTCATTTCATGTATGCGCGAAATGCCTTAAAAATGGCTTTAAAATGGATTTGGAGCATGGAGACGATTATCTCGGGATTGCAAGATAACCAAACAAAACTTTTAGTGGATTTCTACTTATTTTATTAAATATCATCTCCACCAAACAGGACAAGCTTGCATCTGTTATAGTTTTGGAGAAAAATGTGTTCATTTCATGTATGCGCGAAATGCCTTAAAAATGGCTTTAAAATGGATTTGGAGCATGGAGACGATTATCTCGGGATTGCAAGATAACCAAACAAAACTTTTAGTGGATTTCTACTTATTTTATTAAATATCATCTCCACCAAACAGGACAAGCTTGCATCTGTTATAGTTTTGGAGAAAAATGTGTTCATTTCATGTATGCGCGAAATGCCTTAAAAATGGCTTTAAAATGGATTTGGAGCATGGAGACGATTATCTCGGGATTGCAAGATAACCAAACAAAACTTTTAGTGGATTTCTACTTATTTTATTAAATATCATCTCCACCAAACAGGACAAGCTTGCATCTGTTATAGTTTTGGAGAAAAATGTGTTCATTTCATGTATGCGCGAAATGCCTTAAAAATGGCTTTAAAATGGATTTGGAGCATGGAGACGATTATCTCGGGATTGCAAGATAACCAAACAAAACTTTTAGTGGATTTCTACTTATTTTATTAAATATCATCTCCACCAAACAGGACAAGCTTGCATCTGTTATAGTTTTGGAGAAAAATGTGTTCATTTCATGTATGCGCGAAATGCCTTAAAAATGGCTTTAAAATGGATTTGGAGCATGGAGACGATTATCTCGGGATTGCAAGATAACCAAACAAAACTTTTAGTGGATTTCTACTTATTTTATTAAATATCATCTCCACCAAACAGGACAAGCTTGCATCTGTTATAGTTTTGGAGAAAAATGTGTTCATTTCATGTATGCGCGAAATGCCTTAAAAATGGCTTTAAAATGGATTTGGAGCATGGAGACGATTATCTCGGGATTGCAAGATAACCAAACAAAACTTTTAGTGGATTTCTACTTATTTTATTAAATATCATCTCCACCAAACAGGACAAGCTTGCATCTGTTATAGTTTTGGAGAAAAATGTGTTCATTTCATGTATGCGCGAAATGCCTTAAAAATGGCTTTAAAATGGATTTGGAGCATGGAGACGATTATCTCGGGATTGCAAGATAACCAAACAAAACTTTTAGTGGATTTCTACTTATTTTATTAAATATCATCTCCACCAAACAGGACAAGCTTGCATCTGTTATAGTTTTGGAGAAAAATGTGTTCATTTCATGTATGCGCGAAATGCCTTAAAAATGGCTTTAAAATGGATTTGGAGCATGGAGACGATTATCTCGGGATTGCAAGATAACCAAACAAAACTTTTAGTGGATTTCTACTTATTTTATTAAATATCATCTCCACCAAACAGGACAAGCTTGCATCTGTTATAGTTTTGGAGAAAAATGTGTTCATTTCATGTATGCGCGAAATGCCTTAAAAATGGCTTTAAAATGGATTTGGAGCATGGAGACGATTATCTCGGGATTGCAAGATAACCAAACAAAACTTTTAGTGGATTTCTACTTATTTTATTAAATATCATCTCCACCAAACAGGACAAGCTTGCATCTGTTATAGTTTTGGAGAAAAATGTGTTCATTTCATGTATGCGCGAAATGCCTTAAAAATGGCTTTAAAATGGATTTGGAGCATGGAGACGATTATCTCGGGATTGCAAGATAACCAAACAAAACTTTTAGTGGATTTCTACTTATTTTATTAAATATCATCTCCACCAAACAGGACAAGCTTGCATCTGTTATAGTTTTGGAGAAAAATGTGTTCATTTCATGTATGCGCGAAATGCCTTAAAAATGGCTTTAAAATGGATTTGGAGCATGGAGACGATTATCTCGGGATTGCAAGATAACCAAACAAAACTTTTAGTGGATTTCTACTTATTTTATTAAATATCATCTCCACCAAACAGGACAAGCTTGCATCTGTTATAGTTTTGGAGAAAAATGTGTTCATTTCATGTATGCGCGAAATGCCTTAAAAATGGCTTTAAAATGGATTTGGAGCATGGAGACGATTATCTCGGGATTGCAAGATAACCAAACAAAACTTTTAGTGGATTTCTACTTATTTTATTAAATATCATCTCCACCAAACAGGACAAGCTTGCATCTGTTATAGTTTTGGAGAAAAATGTGTTCATTTCATGTATGCGCGAAATGCCTTAAAAATGGCTTTAAAATGGATTTGGAGCATGGAGACGATTATCTCGGGATTGCAAGATAACCAAACAAAACTTTTAGTGGATTTCTACTTATTTTATTAAATATCATCTCCACCAAACAGGACAAGCTTGCATCTGTTATAGTTTTGGAGAAAAATGTGTTCATTTCATGTATGCGCGAAATGCCTTAAAAATGGCTTTAAAATGGATTTGGAGCATGGAGACGATTATCTCGGGATTGCAAGATAACCAAACAAAACTTTTAGTGGATTTCTACTTATTTTATTAAATATCATCTCCACCAAACAGGACAAGCTTGCATCTGTTATAGTTTTGGAGAAAAATGTGTTCATTTCATGTATGCGCGAAATGCCTTAAAAATGGCTTTAAAATGGATTTGGAGCATGGAGACGATTATCTCGGGATTGCAAGATAACCAAACAAAACTTTTAGTGGATTTCTACTTATTTTATTAAATATCATCTCCACCAAACAGGACAAGCTTGCATCTGTTATAGTTTTGGAGAAAAATGTGTTCATTTCATGTATGCGCGAAATGCCTTAAAAATGGCTTTAAAATGGATTTGGAGCATGGAGACGATTATCTCGGGATTGCAAGATAACCAAACAAAACTTTTAGTGGATTTCTACTTATTTTATTAAATATCATCTCCACCAAACAGGACAAGCTTGCATCTGTTATAGTTTTGGAGAAAAATGTGTTCATTTCATGTATGCGCGAAATGCCTTAAAAATGGCTTTAAAATGGATTTGGAGCATGGAGACGATTATCTCGGGATTGCAAGATAACCAAACAAAACTTTTAGTGGATTTCTACTTATTTTATTAAATATCATCTCCACCAAACAGGACAAGCTTGCATCTGTTATAGTTTTGGAGAAAAATGTGTTCATTTCATGTATGCGCGAAATGCCTTAAAAATGGCTTTAAAATGGATTTGGAGCATGGAGACGATTATCTCGGGATTGCAAGATAACCAAACAAAACTTTTAGTGGATTTCTACTTATTTTATTAAATATCATCTCCAC
Organism: Anomaloglossus baeobatrachus; assembly: GCF_048569485.1. Classification (NCBI taxonomy): domain Eukaryota; kingdom Metazoa; phylum Chordata; class Amphibia; order Anura; family Aromobatidae; genus Anomaloglossus; species Anomaloglossus baeobatrachus. Next base: position 69,580 of record NW_027442563.1, read on the forward strand.
CAAACAGGACAAGCTTGCATCTGTTATAGTTTTGGAGAAAAATGTGTTCATTTCATGTATGCGCGAAATGCCTTAAAAATGGCTTTAAAATGGATTTGGAGCATGGAGACGATTATCTCGGGATTGCAAGATAACCAAACAAAACTTTTAGTGGATTTCTACTTATTTTATTAAATATCATCTCCACCAAACAGGACAAGCTTGCATCTGTTATAGTTTTGGAGAAAAATGTGTTCATTTCATGTATGCGCGAAATGCCTTAAAAATGGCTTTAAAATGGATTTGGAGCATGGAGACGATTATCTCGGGATTGCAAGATAACCAAACAAAACTTTTAGTGGATTTCTACTTATTTTATTAAATATCATCTCCACCAAACAGGACAAGCTTGCATCTGTTATAGTTTTGGAGAAAAATGTGTTCATTTCATGTATGCGCGAAATGCCTTAAAAATGGCTTTAAAATGGATTTGGAGCATGGAGACGATTATCTCGGGATTGCAAGATAACCAAACAAAACTTTTAGTGGATTTCTACTTATTTTATTAAATATCATCTCCACCAAACAGGACAAGCTTGCATCTGTTATAGTTTTGGAGAAAAATGTGTTCATTTCATGTATGCGCGAAATGCCTTAAAAATGGCTTTAAAATGGATTTGGAGCATGGAGACGATTATCTCGGGATTGCAAGATAACCAAACAAAACTTTTAGTGGATTTCTACTTATTTTATTAAATATCATCTCCACCAAACAGGACAAGCTTGCATCTGTTATAGTTTTGGAGAAAAATGTGTTCATTTCATGTATGCGCGAAATGCCTTAAAAATGGCTTTAAAATGGATTTGGAGCATGGAGACGATTATCTCGGGATTGCAAGATAACCAAACAAAACTTTTAGTGGATTTCTACTTATTTTATTAAATATCATCTCCACCAAACAGGACAAGCTTGCATCTGTTATAGTTTTGGAGAAAAATGTGTTCATTTCATGTATGCGCGAAATGCCTTAAAAATGGCTTTAAAATGGATTTGGAGCATGGAGACGATTATCTCGGGATTGCAAGATAACCAAACAAAACTTTTAGTGGATTTCTACTTATTTTATTAAATATCATCTCCACCAAACAGGACAAGCTTGCATCTGTTATAGTTTTGGAGAAAAATGTGTTCATTTCATGTATGCGCGAAATGCCTTAAAAATGGCTTTAAAATGGATTTGGAGCATGGAGACGATTATCTCGGGATTGCAAGATAACCAAACAAAACTTTTAGTGGATTTCTACTTATTTTATTAAATATCATCTCCACCAAACAGGACAAGCTTGCATCTGTTATAGTTTTGGAGAAAAATGTGTTCATTTCATGTATGCGCGAAATGCCTTAAAAATGGCTTTAAAATGGATTTGGAGCATGGAGACGATTATCTCGGGATTGCAAGATAACCAAACAAAACTTTTAGTGGATTTCTACTTATTTTATTAAATATCATCTCCACCAAACAGGACAAGCTTGCATCTGTTATAGTTTTGGAGAAAAATGTGTTCATTTCATGTATGCGCGAAATGCCTTAAAAATGGCTTTAAAATGGATTTGGAGCATGGAGACGATTATCTCGGGATTGCAAGATAACCAAACAAAACTTTTAGTGGATTTCTACTTATTTTATTAAATATCATCTCCACCAAACAGGACAAGCTTGCATCTGTTATAGTTTTGGAGAAAAATGTGTTCATTTCATGTATGCGCGAAATGCCTTAAAAATGGCTTTAAAATGGATTTGGAGCATGGAGACGATTATCTCGGGATTGCAAGATAACCAAACAAAACTTTTAGTGGATTTCTACTTATTTTATTAAATATCATCTCCACCAAACAGGACAAGCTTGCATCTGTTATAGTTAGTTTTGGAGAAAAATGTGTTCATTTCATGTATGCGCGAAATGCCTTAAAAATGGCTTTAAAATGGATTTGGAGCATGGAGACGATTATCTCGGGATTGCAAGATAACCAAACAAAACTTTTAGTGGATTTCTACTTATTTTATTAAATATCATCTCCACCAAACAGGACAAGCTTGCATCTGTTATAGTTTTGGAGAAAAATGTGTTCATTTCATGTATGCGCGAAATGCCTTAAAAATGGCTTTAAAATGGATTTGGAGCATGGAGACGATTATCTCGGGATTGCAAGATAACCAAACAAAACTTTTAGTGGATTTCTACTTATTTTATTAAATATCATCTCCACCAAACAGGACAAGCTTGCATCTGTTATAGTTTTGGAGAAAAATGTGTTCATTTCATGTATGCGCGAAATGCCTTAAAAATGGCTTTAAAATGGATTTGGAGCATGGAGACGATTATCTCGGGATTGCAAGATAACCAAACAAAACTTTTAGTGGATTTCTACTTATTTTATTAAATATCATCTCCACCAAACAGGACAAGCTTGCATCTGTTATAGTTTTGGAGAAAAATGTGTTCATTTCATGTATGCGCGAAATGCCTTAAAAATGGCTTTAAAATGGATTTGGAGCATGGAGACGATTATCTCGGGATTGCAAGATAACCAAACAAAACTTTTAGTGGATTTCTACTTATTTTATTAAATATCATCTCCACCAAACAGGACAAGCTTGCATCTGTTATAGTTTTGGAGAAAAATGTGTTCATTTCATGTATGCGCGAAATGCCTTAAAAATGGCTTTAAAATGGATTTGGAGCATGGAGACGATTATCTCGGGATTGCAAGATAACCAAACAAAACTTTTAGTGGATTTCTACTTATTTTATTAAATATCATCTCCACCAAACAGGACAAGCTTGCATCTGTTATAGTTTTGGAGAAAAATGTGTTCATTTCATGTATGCGCGAAATGCCTTAAAAATGGCTTTAAAATGGATTTGGAGCATGGAGACGATTATCTCGGGATTGCAAGATAACCAAACAAAACTTTTAGTGGATTTCTACTTATTTTATTAAATATCATCTCCACCAAACAGGACAAGCTTGCATCTGTTATAGTTTTGGAGAAAAATGTGTTCATTTCATGTATGCGCGAAATGCCTTAAAAATGGCTTTAAAATGGATTTGGAGCATGGAGACGATTATCTCGGGATTGCAAGATAACCAAACAAAACTTTTAGTGGATTTCTACTTATTTTATTAAATATCATCTCCACCAAACAGGACAAGCTTGCATCTGTTATAGTTTTGGAGAAAAATGTGTTCATTTCATGTATGCGCGAAATGCCTTAAAAATGGCTTTAAAATGGATTTGGAGCATGGAGACGATTATCTCGGGATTGCAAGATAACCAAACAAAACTTTTAGTGGATTTCTACTTATTTTATTAAATATCATCTCCACCAAACAGGACAAGCTTGCATCTGTTATAGTTTTGGAGAAAAATGTGTTCATTTCATGTATGCGCGAAATGCCTTAAAAATGGCTTTAAAATGGATTTGGAGCATGGAGACGATTATCTCGGGATTGCAAGATAACCAAACAAAACTTTTAGTGGATTTCTACTTATTTTATTAAATATCATCTCCACCAAACAGGACAAGCTTGCATCTGTTATAGTTTTGGAGAAAAATGTGTTCATTTCATGTATGCGCGAAATGCCTTAAAAATGGCTTTAAAATGGATTTGGAGCATGGAGACGATTATCTCGGGATTGCAAGATAACCAAACAAAACTTTTAGTGGATTTCTACTATTTTATTAAATATCATCTCCACCAAACAGGACAAGCTTGCATCTGTTATAGTTTTGGAGAAAAATGTGTTCATTTCATGTATGCGCGAAATGCCTTAAAAATGGCTTTAAAATGGATTTGGAGCATGGAGACGATTATCTCGGGATTGCAAGATAACCAAACAAAACTTTTAGTGGATTTCTACTTATTTTATTAAATATCATCTCCACCAAACAGGACAAGCTTGCATCTGTTATAGTTTTGGAGAAAAATGTGTTCATTTCATGTATGCGCGAAATGCCTTAAAATGGCTTTAAAATGGATTTGGAGCATGTAGACGATTATCTCGGGATTGCAATATAACCAAACAAAACTTTTAGTGGATTTCTACTTATTTTATTAAATATCATCTCCACCAAACAGGACAAGCTTGCATCTGTTATAGTTTTGGAGAAAAATGTGTTCATTTCATGTATGCGCGAAATGCCTTAAAAATGGCTTTAAAATGGATTTGGAGCATGGAGACGATTATCTCGGGATTGCAAGATAACCAAACAAAACTTTTAGTGGATTTCTACTTATTTTATTAAATATCATCTCCACCAAACAGGACAAGCTTGCATCTGTTATAGTTTTGGAGAAAAATGTGTTCATTTCATGTATGCGCGAAATGCCTTAAAAATGGCTTTAAAATGGATTTGGAGCATGGAGACGATTATCTCGGGATTGCAAGATAACCAAACAAAACTTTTAGTGGATTTCTACTTATTTTATTAAATATCATCTCCACCAAACAGGACAAGCTTGCATCTGTTATAGTTAGTTTTGGAGAAAAATGTGTTCATTTCATGTATGCGCGAAATGCCTTAAAAATGGCTTTAAAATGGATTTGGAGCATGGAGACGATTATCTCGGGATTGCAATATAACCAAACAAAACTTTTAGTGGATTTCTACTTATTTTATTAAATATCATCTCCACCAAACAGGACAAGCTTGCATCTGTTATAGTTTTGGAGAAAAATGTGTTCATTTCATGTATGCGCGAAATGCCTTAAAAATGGCTTTAAAATGGATTTGGAGCATGGAGACGATTATCTCGGGATTGCAAGATAACCAAACAAAAACTTTTAGTGGATTTCTACTTATTTTATTAAATATCATCTCCACCAAACAGGACAAGCTTGCATCTGTTATAGTTTTGGAGAAAAATGTGTTCATTTCATGTATGCGCGAAATGCCTTAAAAATGGCTTTAAAATGGATTTGGAGCATGGAGACGATTATCTCGGGATTGCAAGATAACCAAACAAAACTTTTAGTGGATTTCTACTTATTTTATTAAATATCATCTCCACCAAACAGGACAAGCTTGCATCTGTTATAGTTTTGGAGAAAAATGTGTTCATTTCATGTATGCGCGAAATGCCTTAAAAATGGCTTTAAAATGGATTTGGAGCATGGAGACGATTATCTCGGGATTGCAAGATAAAACCAAACAAAACTTTTAGTGGATTTCTACTTATTTTATTAAATATCATCTCCACCAAACAGGACAAGCTTGCATCTGTTATAGTTTTGGGGAGAAAAATGTGTTCATTTCATGTATGCGCGAAATGCCTTAAAAATGGCTTTAAAATGGATTTGGAGCATGGAGACGATTATCTCGGGATTGCAAGATAACCAAACAAAACTTTTAGTGGATTTCTACTTATTTTATTAAATATCATCTCCACCAAACAGGACAAGCTTGCATCTGTTATAGTTTTGGAGAAAAATGTGTTCATTTCATGTATGCGCGAAATGCCTTAAAAATGGCTTTAAAATGGATTTGGAGCATGGAGACGATTATCTCGGGATTGCAAGATAACCAAACAAAACTTTTAGTGGATTTCTACTTATTTTATTAAATATCATCTCCACCAAACAGGACAAGCTTGCATCTGTTTATAGTTTTGGAGAAAAATGTGTTCATTTCATGTATGCGCGAAATGCCTTAAAAATGGCTTTAAAATGGATTTGGAGCATGGAGACGATTATCTCGGGATTGCAATATAACCAAACAAAACTTTTAGTGGATTTCTACTTATTTTATTAAATATCATCTCCACCAAACAGGACAAGCTTGCATCTGTTATAGTTTTGGAGAAAAATGTGTTCATTTCATGTATGCGCGAAATGCCTTAAAAATGGCTTTAAAATGGATTTGGAGCATGGAGACGATTATCTCGGGATTGCAAGATAACCAAACAAAACTTTTAGTGGATTTCTACTTATTTTATTAAATATCATCTCCACCAGACAGGACAAGCTTGCATCTGTTATAGTTTTGGAGAAAAATGTGTTCATTTCATGTATGCGCGAAATGCCTTAAAAATGGCTTTAAAATGGATTTGGAGCATGGAGACGATTATCTCGGGATTGCAAGATAACCAAACAAAACTTTTAGTGGATTTCTACTTATTTTATTAAATATCATCTCCACCAAACAGGACAAGCTTGCATCTGTTATAGTTTTGGAGAATAAATGTGTTCATTTCATGTATGCGCGAAATGCCTTAAAAATGGCTTTAAAATGGATTTGGAGCATGGAGGACGATTATCTCGGGATTGCAAGATAACCAAACAAAACTTTTAGTGGATTTCTACTTATTTTATTAAATATCATCTCCACCAAACAGGACAAGCTTGCATCTGTTATAGTTTTGGAGAAAAATGTGTTCATTTCATGTATGCGCGAAATGCCTTAAAAATGGCTTTAAAATGGATTTGGAGCATGGAGGACGATTATCTCGGGATTGCAAGATAACCAAACAAAACTTTTAGTGGATTTCTACTTATTTTATTAAATATCATCTCCACCAGACAGGACAAGCTTGCATCTGTTATAGTTTTGGAGAAAAATGTGTTCATTTCATGTATGCGCGAAATGCCCTTAAAAATGGCTTTAAAATGGATTTGGAGCATGGAGACGATTATCTCGGATTGCAAGATAACCAAACAAAACTTTTAGTGGATTTCTACTTATTTTATTAAATATCATCTCCACCAAACAGGACAAGCTGGCATCTGTTATAGTTTTTGGAGAAAAATTGTGTTTCTTTTCATGTATGCGCGAAATGCCTTAAAAATGGCTTTAAAATGGATTTGGAGCATGGAGACGATTATCTCGGGATTGCAAGATAACCAAACAAAACTTTTAGTGGATTTCTACTTATTTTATTAAATATCATCTCCACGAAACAGGACAAGCTTGCATCTGTTATAGTTTTGGAGAAAAATGTGTTCATTTCATGTATGCGCGAAATGCCTTAAAAATGGCTTTAAAATGGATTTGGAGCATGGAGACGATTATCTCGGGATTGCAAGATAACCAAACAAAACTTTTAGTGGATTTCTACTTATTTTATTAAATATCATCTCCACCAAACAGGACAAGCTTGCATCTGTTATAGTTTTGGAGAAAAATGTGTTCATTTCATGTATGCGCGAAATGCCTTAAAAATGGCTTTAAAATGGATTTGGAGCATGGAGACGATTATCTCGGATTGCAAGATAACCAAACAAAACTTTTAGTGGATTTCTACTTATTTTATTAAATATCATCTCCACCAAACAGGACAAGCTTGCATCTGTTATAGTTTTGGAGAAAAATGTGTTCATTTCATGTATGCGCGAAATGCCTTAAAAATTGGCTTTTAAAATGGATTTGGAGCATGGAGACGATTATCTCGGGATTGCAAGATAACCAAACAAAACTTTTAGTGGATTTCTACTTATTTTATTAAATATCATCTCCACCAAACAGGACAAGCTTGCATCTGTTATAGTTTTGGAGAAAAATGTGTTCATTTCATGTATGCGCGAAATGCCTTAAAAATGGCTTTAAAATGGATTTGGAGCATGGAGACGATTATCTCGGGATTGCAATATAACCAAACAAAACTTTTAGTGGATTTCTACTTATTTTATTAAATATCATCTCCACCAAACAGGACACGCTTGCATCTGTTATAGTTTTGGAGAAAAATGTGTTCATTTCATGTATGCGCGAAATGCCTTAAAAATGGCTTTAAAATGGATTTGGAGCATGGAGACGATTATCTCGGGATTGCAAGATAACCAAACAAAACTTTTAGTGGATTTCTACTTATTTTAATAAATATCATCTCCACCAAACAGGACAAGCTTGCATCTGTTATAGATTTGGAGAAAAATGTGTTCATTTCATGTATGCGCGAAATGCCTTAAAAATGGCTTTAAAATGGATTTGGAGCATGGAGACGATTATCTCGGGATTGCAAGATAACCAAACAAAACTTTTAGTGGATTTCTACTTATTTTATTAAATATCATCTCCACCAAACAGGACAAGCTTGCATCTGTTATAGTTTTGGGAGAAAAATGTGTTCATTTCATGTATGCGCGAAATGCCTTAAAAATGGCTTTAAAATGGATTTGGAGCATGGAGACGATTATCTCGGATTGCAAGATAACCAAACAAAACTTTTAGTGGGATTTCTACTTATTTTATTAAATATCATCTCCACCAAACAGGACAAGCTTGCATCTGTTATAGTTTTGGAGAAAAATGTGTTCATTTCATGTATGCGCGAAATGCCTTTAAAATGGCTTTAAAATGGATTTGGAGCATGGAGACGATTATCTCGGGATTGCAATATAACCAAAACAAAACTTTTAGTGGATTTCTACTTATTTTATTAAATATCATCTCCACCAAACAGGACAAGCTTGCATCTGAAGTTTCGTTTGTTTATATTGCCATCCTGAGATAATCGTCTCCATGCTCCAAATCCATTTTAAAGCCATTTCAAAGGCATTTTGCGCATACATGAAATGAACACATTTTTCTCCAAAACTATAACACATGCAAGCTTGTCCTGTTTGGTGGAGATGATATTTAATAAAATAAGTAGAAATCCACTAAAAGTTTTGTTTGGTTATCTTGCAATCCCGAGATAATCGTCTCCATGCTCCAAATCCATTTTAAAGCCATTTTTAAGGCATTTCGCGCATACATGAAATGAACACATTTTTCTCCAAAACTATAACAGATGCAAGCTTGTCCTGTTTGGTGGAGATGGTATTTAATAAAATAAGTAGAAATCCACTAAAAGTTTTGTTTGGTTATCTTGCAATCCCGAGATAATCGTCTCCATGCTCCAAATCCATTTTAAAGCCATTTTTAAGGCATTTCGCGCATACATGAAATGAACACATTTTTCTCCAAAACTATAACAGATGCAAGCTTGTCCTGTTTGGTGGAGATTATATTTAATAAAATAAGTAGAAATCCACTAAAAGTTTTGTTTTGGTTATCTTGCAATCCCGAGATAATCGTCTCCATGCTCCAAATCCATTTTAAAGCCATTTCAAAGGCATTTTGCGCATACATGAAATGAACACATTTTTCTCCAAAACTATAACACATGCAAGCTTGTCCTGTTTGGTGGAGATGATATTTAATAAAATAAGTAGAAATCCACTAAAAGTTTTGTTTGGTTATCTTGCAATCCCGAGATAATCGTCTCCATGCTCCAAATCCATTTTAAAGCCATTTTTAAGGCATTTCGCGCATACATGAAATGAACACATTTTTCTCCAAAACTATAACAGATGCAAGCTTGTCCTGTTTGGTGGAGATGATATTTAATAAAATAAGTAGAAATCCACTAAAAGTTTTGTTTGGTTATCTTGCAATCCCGAGATAATCGTCTCCATGCTCCAAATCCATTTTAAAGCCATTTTTAAGGCATTTCGCGCATACATGAAATGAACACATTTTTCTCCAAAACTATAACAGATGCAAGCTTGTCCTGTTTGGTGGAGATGATATTTAATAAAATAAGTAGAAATCCACTAAAAGTTTTGTTTTGGTTATCTTTAGTGATGAGCGAGTACTAAAAAGCTCGGGTGCTCGAAGCTCGGGCCGAGCCTCCCAAGATACTCGTGTACTCGGCCCGAGCAACGAGCCCAATGTTATCCTATGGGAGACCCGAGTATTTTTGTGAAATGACCTCCCGGCAGCATGGAGAAACCCTAAAAATGTCACAAAAGTCTCAGAAGAGTGCTCAAATGACATGGCAACAGCATGGGGAAGACCCCTTGAAGCATTTATCACTCAAAAGTCACAGCTCGTGAACAATTTTGTCCGCGTTTTACGCCATTTTTACGGACTCACCAGAAAACCTTCCAAAATGACCCCAAAATGATTTTTCATGGCGGAAATGTTAAGGGCACATACCCAATAGTGAGATAGAGCTGGTGTAATGTTACTTTTTGAGATCAATACATGAAAGATTTTACGTGGAAAACATTGTGTGGCACTCCGATGTCCCTGAGAAGAGACGTACATGAAGGCCTCTTGAGTCTAATGTGCCCATTTTGAGGAAGTGAGTCTTTGTAGTATTTTCCTTTGCCAGGGCAGTCCTAAATTGTGAGGTTCACCAATGCCCCTGCATACAGACGTGCATGAGGGCCTCAAAACATTAAGTGTCCATTGTCAGGAAGTGGGTGTATTATAGTATAGCCCTTAGGCAGGGCAGCCAAAAATTGGGAGGCTCCACATTGTCCCTGGGTAGAGACGTGCATGATGGCCTTTAAACCTGAAGTGCCCATTGTAAGGAAGTGGGTCTATTTCAGTATAGCCCTTTGCCAGGGCAGCCAAAAATTGGGAGGCTCCACATTGTCCCTGGGTAGAGACGTGCATGAGGGCCTCAAAACATTAAGTGTCCATTTTAAGGAAGTGGGTGTATTTCAGTATAGCCCTTAGGCAGGGGCAGCCAAAAATTGGGAGGCTCCACATTGTCCCTGGATAGAGACGTGCATGATGGCCTTTAAACCTGAAGTGCCCATTGTAAGGAAGTGGGTCTATTTCAGTATAGCCCTTTGCCAGGGCAGCCAAAAATTGGGAGGCTCCACATTGTCCCTGGGTAGAGACGTGCATGAGGGCTTTAAGGAAGTGGGTGTATTATAGTATAGCCCTTAGGCAGGGCAGCCAAAAATTGGGAGGCTCCACATTGTCCCTGGATAGAGACGTGCATGATGGCCTTTAAACCTGAAGTGCCCATTGTAAGGAAGTGGGTCTATTTCAGTATAGCCCTTTGCCAGGGCAGCCAAAAATTGGGAGGCTCCACATTGTCCCTGGGTAGAGACGTGCATGAGGGCCTCAAAACATTAAGTGTCCATTTTAAGGAAGTGGGTGTATTATAGTATAGCCCTTAGGCAGGGCAGCCAAAAATTGGGAGGCTCCACATTGTCCCTGGATAGAGACGTGCATGATGGCCTTTAAACCTGAAGTGCCCATTGTAAGAAAGTGGGTCTATTTCAGTATAGCCCTTTGCCAGGGCAGCCAAAAATTGGGAGGCTCCACATTGTCCCTGGGTAGAGACGTGCATGAGGGCCTCAAAACATTAAGTGTCCATTTTAAGGAAGTGGGTGTATTATAGTATAGCCCTTAGGCAGGGCAGCCAAAAATTGGGAGGCTCCACATTGTCCCTGGATAGAGACGTGCATGATGGCCTTTAAACCTGAAGTGCCCATTGTAAGGAAGTGGGTCTATTTCAGTATAGCCCTTTGCCAGGGCAGCCAAAAATTGGGAGGCTCCACATTGTCCCTGGGTAGAGACGTGCATGAGGGCCTCAAAACATTAAGTGTCCATTTTAAGGAAGTGGGTGTATTATAGTATAGCCCTTAGGCAGGGCAGCCAAAAATTGGGAGGCTCCACATTGTCCCTGGATAGAGACGTGCATGATGGCCTTTAAACCTGAAGTGCCCATTGTAAGGAAGTGGGTCTATTTCAGTATAGCCCTTTGCCAGGGCAGCCAAAAATTGGGAGGCTCCACATTGTCCCTGGGTAGAGACGTGCATGAGGGCCTCAAAACATTAAGTGTCCATTTTAAGGAAGTGGGTGTATTATAGTATAGCCCTTAGGCAGGGCAGCCAAAAATTGGGAGGCTACACGTTGTCCCTGGGTAGAGACGTGCATGAGGGCCTCAAAACATTGTTCCCATTGCAAAGGAGCGGGTCTCCTGTCGTTGTAATGTCCATTCTGCAAAGAATGGGCGAAAAAATTTACCACTGGGGGTATACCTGAAACAAAGACCTAACTATTGTAACGGTCATCATGATGGCGCATGAGGAGAAGGAGGAGCAGTCCAGCGATTATCCAAAGTCGAGAAGTGTACCCATGGGTGAGTGGAGGTACATGGCAAACTTTAAATTCCGCTCTCATTTGCTGGTGGTGTGGTGAAGTCTGGCCCAATCCAACCCTTGTTCATCTTTATCAGAGTCAGCCTGTCAGCATTTTCAGTTGACAGGCGGGTGCGTTTATCTGTAATGATTCCACCTGCGGCACTAAAAACACGCTCTGACAAAACGCTAGCAGCAGGGCAGGCCAGGACTTCCAAGGCGTAGAGAGCCAATTCATGCCACGTGTCCAGCTTGGATACCCAATAATTGTAAGGCACAGAGGAATGTCGGAGTACAGTTGTTCGATCTGCAAGGTACTCCTTCAGCATCTGGGCAAACTTAGGATTTCTTGTGGCACTACCCCGCACCTCAGGGGCTGTGGTACGTGAGGGGCTGAGAAAACTGTCCCACATCTTAAAGACTGTTCCCCTACCTCTGGCGGATTGGACTTGTGCCTCTCTCGGCTGTACGCCTCGGTTGTCCACTGATTCCTGACCTATGCCGCTAGCGTTTTGTGAGGGGAATGCTTTGCCTACTTCCGTGAGTATGGCCTTCCGAAACTGCTGCATTTTGGTTGACCTCTCATCCACGGGAATAAGAGACAAAAAGTTCTCCTTGTAGCGTGGGTCTAACAGTGTTACCAACCAGTAATGATTGTCGGCCAAGATGTTCTTAACGCGAGGGTCACGAGACAGGCAGCTTACCATAAAGTCAGCCATGTGCGCCAGACTCTTAACAGCCAGGACTTCAGTAGCCTGACCAACAAGATGACTGAACATGCTGTCCTCCTCCTCCTCCTCCTCCTCCTCCTCCTCATCTACCCTGTCCTCTGGCCAGCCACGCTGAATCGAGGATATGACTGGTGTGCATGTCATATCCTCAATTTGGCCGGAGAGTTGCTCCATGTCTTCATCCTCCTCCTCGTCATAGTCCTCCACTGCACGTTGTGATGAGACGAGGCTGGGCTGTGTGTTATCACCCACACCCACTACTGTTTCTTGCTGCAACTCATCGCGCTCCGCCTGCAATGCATCATGTTTGTTTTTCAGCAGGGACCGTTTTAGAAGGCAGAGTAGCGGTATGGTGACGCTAATAATGGCGTCATCACCACTCACCATCTTGGTGGAGTCCTCAAAGTTTTGGAGGATGGTACATAGGTCTGACATCCATCTCCACTCCTCAGGTGTTATGTGTGGAGTTTGACCCATTTCCCGACGGCTTAGGTGATGCAGGTACTCAACAACTGCCCTCTTCTGCTCACATATCCTGACCAACATGTGCAGAGTTGAATTCCAACGCGTGGGGACATCACACACCAGTCTGTGAGCCGGAAGATGCAAACGGCGCTGAAAGCCGGCAAGGCCGGCTGAAGCAGTAGGTGACTTTCGAAAATGTGCAGACAGGCGGCGAACTTTTACCAGCAGATCAGACAGCTCTGGGTATGACTTTATAAACCGCTGAACCACGAGGTTGAGCACATGGGCCACGCATGGAACATGTGTCAGCTGGCCTCGCCTCAAAGCCGCCACCAGGTTCCGGCCATTGTCACAAACGACCTTTCCTGGCTTTAGGTTCAGAGGTGTGAGCCAGTGATCTGCCTGCTGTTTCAGAGCTGTCCACAGCTCTTCTGCATTGTGGGGTTTGTCACCTATGCAGATTAGCTTCAGCACAGCCTGTTGCCGCTTCGCCGAGGCAGTGCTGCAGTGCTTCCAGCTTGTGACTGGTGTGGAGGGCACAGTGGATGAGGATGCGCAGGAGGAGGAGGAGGCTGAAGAGCATGACATTCCGGAGCTGTAGAGTGTGGGTGAAACACTGACTGAGGTAGGGCCTGCAAACCTTGGTGTGGGAAGGACGTGTTCCGTCCCTCGCTCAGACTGGGTCCCAGCTTCCACAATATTAACCCAGTGTGCCGTCAACGAGATGTAGCGGCCTTGCCCACAAGCACTTGTCCACGTGTCTGTGGTTAGGTGGACTTTGGGTGAAACAGCGTTGTTCAGGGCACGTGTGATGTTTTGTGACACGTGGTTATGCAACGCGGGGACGGCACACCGGGAGAAATAGTGGCGGCTGGGGACCGAGTAACGTGGGACAGCTGCCGCCATCAGGTCACGGAATGCTTCTGTCTCCACCAGCCTAAAAGGCAACATTTCCAGCGCAAGCAGTCGCGAAATGTTAGCATTTAGAACTGTGGCATGTGGGGTGTTGGCAGTGTATTTGCGCCTGCGTTCAAAGGTTTGCTGAATGGATAACTGAACGCTGCGCTGGGACAAGGACGTGCTTGATGATGGTGTTCTTTCTGCGTAGGCAACTGCAGGTGCAGGAGTGGAGGAGGCTTGTTCGCAGGCAGCATGGACAGAGGATTGGCTCGCATGCACAACCAGCGAAGACGTAGCAGTGACATCAGCAAGCACTGCTCCTCGACTCTGTTGTACTTCCCACAAAGTCGGGTGCTTGGCTGACATGTGCCTGATCATGCTGGTGGTGGTCAGGCTGCTAGTTTTGGTACCCCTGCTGATGCTGGCACGGCAGGTGTTGCAAATGGCCTTTTTTGAATCATCTGGATCCAACTTAAAAAACTGCCAGACTCGTGAAGACCTAACATTTGTACAGGCACCTTGTGTCGTCGTGTTGTTACGGGGAACGGTTGCCTGACTTCTGCCTGGGGCCACCACCCTGCTTCTTACTGCCTGTTGTGATGCTACGCCTCCCTCCCCCTGTGCACTGCTGTCCTCGCTCTGCATATCCTCCTGCCAGGTTGGGTCAGTTACTGGATCATCCACCACGTCGTCTTCCTCTTCCGCACCCTGCTCCTCCTCCTGACTTGCTGACAATTGTGTCTCATCATCGTCCACCACTTGTTGAGACACGTTGCCAACTTCGTGAGAACGTGGCTGCTCAAATATTTGGCTATCTGTACAGACGATCTCCTCATGACCCACTTCAATATGAGCTGGCGAGAGGCCAGAATGTGTGAATGGAAACGTGAACAGCTCTTCCGAGTGTCCAAGTGTGGGATCATTAATGTCCGAGGAGGACGTGTACTCAGCCTGGTGGTAGGAAGGAGGATCAGGTTCAGAAATGTGCGGTGCAGTATCACGGCTACTGACACTTGACCGTGTGGAAGACAGAGTGTTTGTGGTGGTGCCAATCTGACTGGAAGCATTATCCGCTATCCAACTAACAACCTGTTGACACTGGTCTTGGTTCAAGAGCGGTGTACTGCTGCGGTCCCCAAGAATTTGGGACAGGACGTGCGAGCGACTAGATGTGGCCCTTTGTTGTGGCGAAATTAGAGCTTGCCCACGACCTCGGCCTCTGCCTGCACCACCATCACGTCCACTTCCTTGTTCCTTGCCAATGCCCTTGCGCATTTTGCAATGCTGTGCACTGCTGACGTGTATATTCACTACTTGTGCGTTATATCAAAGTTTCTGGAAATTGCACACAAGTGCACCTGTACGCTGCCACCAACAGGCACACACGTGCGGTTTTAAAAACCAAGCACGGACGCAATAATAACCTAACACAGGTTTTAGGAGCAAAAATTAAGAACTCTGACACTATCAGCCACTGCTGACTGACGTGTATTATACACTACACTTGTGCGTTATATAATAGTTTGGTAAACGCACACCAGTGCACCTGTACGCTGCCACCAACAGGCACACACGTGCGGTTTTAAAAACCAAGCACGGACGCAATAATAACCTAACACAGGTTTTAGGAGCAAAAATTAAGAACTCTGACACTATCAGCCACTGCTGACTGACGTGTATTATACACTACACTTGTGCGTTATATAATAGTTTGGTAAACGCACACCAGTGCACCTGTACGCTGCCACCAACAGGCACACACGTGCGGTTTTAAAAACCAAGCACGGACGCAATAATAACCTAACACAGGTTTTAGGAGCAAAAATTAAGAACTCTGACACTATCAGCCACTGCTGACTGACGTGTATTATACACTACACTTGTGCGTTATATAATAGTTTGGTAAACGCACACCAGTGCACCTGTACGCTGCCACCAACAGGCACACACGTGCGGTTTTAAAAACCAAGCACGGACGCAATAATAACCTAACACAGGTTTTAGGAGCAAAAATTAAGAACTCTGACACTATCAGCCACTGCTGACTGACGTGTATTATACACTACACTTGTGCGTTATATAATAGTTTGGTAAACGCACACCAGTGCACCTGTACGCTGCCACCAACAGGCACACACGTGCGGTTTTAAAAACCAAGCACGGACGCAATAATAACCTAACACAGGTTTTAGGAGCAAAAATTAAGAACTCTGACACTATCAGCCACTGCTGACTGACGTGTATTATACACTACACTTGTGCGTTATATAATAGTTTGGTAAATGCACACCAGTGCACCTGTACGCTGCCACCAACAGGCACACACGTGCGGTTTTAAAAACCAAGCACGGACGCAATAATAACCTAACACAGGTTTTAGGAGCAAAAATTAAGAACTCTGACACTATCAGCCACTGCTGACTGACGTGTATTATACACTACACTTGTGCGTTATATAATAGTTTGGTAAACGCACACCAGTGCACCTGTACGCTGCCACCAACAGGCACACACGTGCGGTTTTAAAAACCAAGCACGGACGCAATAATAACCTAACACAGGTTTTAGGAGCAAAAATTAAGAACTCTGACACTATCAGCCACTGCTGACTGACGTGTATTATACACTACACTTGTGCGTTATATAATAGTTTGGTAAACGCACACCAGTGCACCTGTACGCTGCCACCAACAGGCACACACGTGCGGTTTTAAAAACCAAGCACGGACGCAATAATAACCTAACACAGGTTTTAGGAGCAAAAATTAAGAACTCTGACACTATCAGCCACTGCTGACTGACGTGTATTATACACTACACTTGTGCGTTATATAATAGTTTGGTAAACGCACACCAGTGCACCTGTACGCTGCCACCAACAGGCACACACGTGCGGTTTTAAAAACCAAGCACGGACGCAATAATAACCTAACACAGGTTTTAGGAGCAAAAATTAAGAACTCTGACACTATCAGCCACTGCTGACTGACGTGTATTATACACTACACTTGTGCGTTATATAATAGTTTGGTAAACGCACACCAGTGCACCTGTACGCTGCCACCAACAGGCACACACGTGCGGTTTTAAAAACCAAGCACGGACGCAATAATAACCTAACACAGGTTTTAGGAGCAAAAATTAAGAACTCTGACACTATCAGCCACTGCTGACTGACGTGTATTATACACTACACTTGTGCGTTATATAATAGTTTGGTAAACGCACACCAGTGCACCTGTACGCTGCCACCAACAGGCACACACGTGCGGTTTTAAAACCAAGCACGGACGCAATAATAACCTAACACAGGTTTTAGGAGCAAAAATTAAGAACTCTGACACTATCAGCCACTGCTGACTGACGTGTATTATACACTACACTTGTGCGTTATATAATAGTTTGGTAAACGCACACCAGTGCACCTGTACGCTGCCACCAACAGGCACACACGTGCGGTTTTAAAAACCAAGCACGGACGCAATAATAACCTACTAACAGGTTTTTTTGGGGAGCGACAATTACAGTACAGACAAGTCAGACACTATCTGGACTGTTTTACACTGTGTACACCAGCCCCAGATATGAAGGCTGGTATACGGTCACCACTACCCTGCCTGCCTGCCTGCCTGTATACTGCTACAATAGTCCTGACAAGGACTCTTTTGGTCACTAGCCTGTATTCAGACCTGGCTATACCCTGCCTGTATATAGCAACAATAGTCCTGAGAAGGACTCTGCTACTGTACTCCGACCTGGCTATACCCTGCCTGCCTGTATACAACTAGAATAGTCCTGAGAAGGACTTTTGGTCACACTGTTTGCAGCCCTGCAACTGAAAAAGCTATAAAGGGCCGCAAAGCTTTCCCTGAATCAGCGACACTCTCCCTACACTCACTGTCAGAATAGCTGTGAGCAGAGCACAGCGCGCCGGCCGATATAAAGGCTCGGTGACGCTGTGCAGGCCGGCCAATCACTGCAATTCCACAACTAACAGGGCTGTGGCATTGCAGTGGTCTGCCAGCCAATCCCTGCATGAGGGCTGGCTCTCAAAAGAGCGCCAACATGCAGAAATGAAGACCACGAGTAAAGCACGAGTATCGCGAGATTACTCGGTCCCCGCCGAGCAGCCCGAGTACAGTGATACTCGTGCGAGTACCGAGTAGTGACAAGCATGCTCGCTCATCACTAGTTATCTTGCAATCCCGAGATAATCGTCTCCATGCTCCAAATCCATTTTAAAGCCATTTTTAAGGCATTTCGCGCATACATGAAATGAACACATTTTTCTCCAAAACTATAACAGATGCAAGCTTGTCCTGTTTGGTGGAGATGATATTTAATAAAATAAGTAGAAATCCACTAAAAGTTTTGTTTGGTTATCTTGCAATCCCGAGATAATCGTCTCCATGCTCCAAATCCATTTTAAAGCCATTTTTAAGGCATTTCGCGCATACATGAAATGAACACATTTTTCTCCAAAACTATAACAGATGCAAGCTTGTCCTGTTTGGTGGAGATGATATTTAATAAAATAAGTAGAAATCCACTAAAAGTTTTGTTTGGTTATCTTGCAATCCCGAGATAATCGCCTCCATGCTCCAAATCCATTTTAAAGCCATTTTTAAGGCATTTCGCGCATACATGAAATGAACACATTTTTCTCCAAAACTATAACAGATGCAAGCTTGTCCTGTTTGGTGGAGATGATATTTAATAAAATAAGTAGAAATCCACTAAAAGTTTTGTTTGGTTATATTGCAATCCCGAGATAATCGTCTTCATGCTCCAAATCCATTTTAAAGCCATTTTTAAGGCATTTCGCGCATACATGAAATGAACACATTTTTCTCCAAAACTATAACAGATGCAAGCTTGTCCTGTTTGGTGGAGATGATATTTAATAAAATAAGTAGAAATCCACTAAAAGTTTTGTTTGGTTATCTTGCAATCCCGAGATAATCGTCTCCATGCTCCAAATCCATTTTAAAGCCATTTTTAAGGCATTTCGCGCATACATGAAATGAACACATTTTTCTCCAAAACTATAACAGATGCAAGCTTGTCCTGTTTGGTGGAGATAATATTTAATAAAATAAGTAGAAATCTACTAAAAGTTTCGTTTGTTTATATTGCCATCCTGAGATAATCGTCTCCATGCTCCAAATCCATTTTAAAGCCATTTCAAAGGCATTTTGCGCATACATGAAATGAACACATTTTTCTCCAAAACTATAACACATGCAAGCTTGTCCTGTTTGGTGGAGATGATATTTAATAAAATAAGTAGAAATCCACTAAAAGTTTTGTTTGGTTATCTTGCAATCCTGAGATAATCGTCTCCATGCTCCAAATCCATTTTAAAGCCATTTTTAAGGCATTTCGCGCATACATGAAATGAACACATTTTTCTCCAAAACTATAACAGATGCAAGCTTGTCCTGTTTGGTGGAGATGATATTTAATAAAATAAGTAGAAATCCACTAAAAGTTTTGTTTGGTTATCTTGCAATCCCGAGATAATCGTCTCCATGCTCCAAATCCATTTTAAAGCCATTTTTAAGGCATTTCGCGCATACATGAAATGAACACATTTTTCTCCAAAACTATAACAGATGCAAGCTTGTCCTGTTTGTTGGAGATGCTATTTAATAAAATAAGTAGAAATCCACTAAAAGTTTTGTTTGGTTATCTTGCAATCCCGAGATAATCGTCTCCATGCTCCAAATCCATTTTAAAGCCATTTTTAAGGCATTTCGCGCATAAATGAAATGAACACATTTTTCTCCAAAACTATAACAGATGCAAGCTTGTCCTGTTTGGTGGAGATGATATTTAATAAAATAAGTAGAAATCCACTAAAAGTTTTGTTTGGTTATCTTGCAATCCCGAGATAATCGTCTCCATGCTCCAAATCCATTTTAAAGCCATTTTTAAGGCATTTCGCGCATACATGAAATGAACACATTTTTCTCCAAAACTATAACAGATGCAAGCTTGTCCTGTTTGGTGGAGATGATATTTAATAAAATAAGTAGAAATCCACTAAAAGTTTTGTTTGGTTATCTTGCAATCCCGAGATAATCGTCTCCATGCTCCAAATCCATTTAAAGCCATTTTTAAGGCATTTCGCGCATACATGAAATGAACACATTTTTCTCCAAAACTATAACAGATGCAAGCTTGTCCTGTTTGGTGGAGATAATATTTAATAAAATAAGTAGAAATCTACTAAAAGTTTCGTTTGTTTATATTGCCATCCTGAGATAATCGTCTCCATGCTCCAAATCCATTTTAAAGCCATTTCAAAGGCATTTTGCGCATACATGAAATGAACACATTTTTCTCCAAAACTATAACACATGCAAGCTTGTCCTGTTTGGTGGAGATCATATTTAATAAAATAAGTAGAAAACCACTAAAGGTTTTGTTTGGTTATCTTGCAATCCCGAGATAATCGTCTCCATGCTCCAAATCCATTTTAAAGCCATTTTTAAGGCATTTCGCGCATACATGAAATGAACACATTTTTCTCCAAAACTATAACAGATGCAAGCTTGTCCTGTTTGGTGGAGATGATATTTAATAAAATAAGTAGAAATCCACTAAAAGTTTTGTTTGGTTATCTTGCAATCCCGAGATAATCGTCTCCATGCTCCAAATTCATTTTAAAGCCATTTCAAAGGCATTTTGCGCATACATGAAATGAACACATTTTTCTCCAAAACTATAACACATGCAAGCTTGTCCTGTTTGGTGGAGATGATATTTAATAAAATAAGTAGAAATCCACTAAAAGTTTTGTTTGGTTATCTTGCAATCCGAGATAATCGTCTCCATGCTCCAAATCCATTTTTAAAGCCATTTTTAAGGCATTTCGCGCATACATGAAATGAACACATTTTTCTCCAAAACTATAACAGATGCAAGCTTGTCCTGTTTGGTGGAGATGATATTTAATAAAATAAGTAGAAATCCACTAAAAGTTTTGTTTGGTTATCTTGCAATCCCGAGATAATCGTCTCCATGCTCCAAATCCATTTTAAAGCCATTTTTAAGGCATTTCGCGCATACATGAAATGAACACATTTTTCTCCAAAACTATAACAGATGCAAGCTTGTCCTGTTTGGTGGAGATGATATTTAATAAAATAAGTAGAAATCCACTAAAAGTTTTGTTTGGTTATATTGCAATCCCGAGATAATCGTCTTCATGCTCCAAATCCATTTTAAAGCCATTTTTAAGGCATTTCGCGCATACATGAAATGAACACATTTTTCTCCAAAACTATAACAGATGCAAGCTTGTCCTGTTTGGTGGAGATGATATTTAATAAAATAAGTAGAAATCCACTAAAAGTTTTGTTTGGTTATCTTGCAATCCCGAGATAATCGTCTTCCATGCTCCAAATCCATTTTAAAGCCATTTTTAAGGCATTTCGCGCATACATGAAATGAACACATTTTTCTCCAAAACTATAACAGATGCAAGCTTGTCCTGTTTGGTGGAGATAATATTTAATAAAATAAGTAGAAATCTACTAAAAGTTTCGTTTGTTTATATTGCCATCCTGAGATAATCGTCTCCATGCTCCAAATCCATTTTAAAGCCATTTCAAAGGCATTTTGCGCATACATGAAATGAACACATTTTTCTCCAAAACTATAACACATGCAAGCTTGTCCTGTTTGGTGGAGATGATATTTAATAAAATAAGTAGAAATCCACTAAAAGTTTTGTTTGGTTATCTTGCAATCCCGAGATAATCGTCTCCATGCTCCAAATCCATTTTAAAGCCATTTTTAAGGCATTTCGCGCATACATGAAATGAACACATTTTTCTCCAAAACTATAACAGATGCAAGCTTGTCCTGTTTGGTGGAGATGATATTTAATAAAATAAGTAGAAATCCACTAAAAGTTTTGTTTGGTTATCTTGCAATCCCGAGATAATCGTCTCCATGCTCCAAATCCATTTTAAAGCCATTTTTAAGGCATTTCGCGCATACATGAAATGAACACATTTTTCTCCAAAACTATAACAGATGCAAGCTTGTCCTGTTTGGTGGAGATGATATTTAATAAAATAAGTAGAAATCCACTAAAAGTTTTGTTTGGTTATCTTGCAATCCCGAGATAATCGTCTCCATGCTCCAAATCCATTTTAAAGCCATTTCAAAGGCATTTTGCGCATACATGAAATGAACACATTTTTCTCCAAAACTATAACACATGCAAGCTTGTCCTGTTTGGTGGAGATGATATTTAATAAAATAAGTAGAAATCCACTAAAAGTTTTGTTTGGTTATCTGCAATCCCGAGATAATCGTCTCCATGCTCCAAATCCATTTTAAAGCCATTTTTAAGGCATTTCGCGCATACATGAAATGAACACATTTTTCTCCAAAACTATAACAGATGCAAGCTTGTCCTGTTTGGTGGAGATGATATTTAATAAAATAAGTAGAAATCCACTAAAAGTTTTGTTTGGTTATCTTGCAATCCCGAGATAATCGTCTCCATGCTCCAAATCCATTTTAAAGCCATTTTTAAGGCATTTCGCGCATACATGAAATGAACACATTTTTCTCCAAAACTATAACAGATGCAAGCTTGTCCTGTTTGGTGGAGATGATATTTAATAAAATAAGTAGAAATCCACTAAAAGTTTTGTTTGGTTATCTTGCAATCCCGAGATAATCGTCTCCATGCTCCAAATCCATTTTAAAGCCATTTTTAAGGCATTCGCGCATACATGAAATGAACACATTTTTCTCCAAAACTATAACAGATGCAAGCTTGTCCTGTTTGGTGGAGACGATATTTAATAAAATAAGTAGAAATCCACTAAAAGTTTTGTTTGGTTATCTTGCAATCCCGAGATAATCGTCTCCATGCTCCAAATCCATTTTAAAGCCATTTTTAAGGGCATTTCGCGCATACATGAAATGAACACATTTTTCTCCAAAACTATAACAGATGCAAGCTTGTCCTGTTTGGTGGAGATCATATTTAATAAAATAAGTAGAAATCTACTAAAAGTTTCGTTTGTTTATATTGCCCATCCTGAGATAATCGTCCTCCATGCTCCAAATCCATTTTAAAGCCATTTCAAAGGCATTTTGCGCATACATGAAATGAACACATTTTTCTCCAAAACTATAACACATGCAAGCTTGTCCTGTTTGGTGGAGATGATATTTAAATAAAATAAGTAGAAAACCACTAAAAGTTTTGTTTGGTTATCTTGCAATCCCGAGATAATCGTCTCCATGCTCCAAATCCATTTTAAAGCCATTTTAAGGCATTTCGCGCATACATGAAATGAACACATTTTTCTCCAAAACTATAACAGATGCAAGCTTGTCCTGTTTGGTGGAGATGATATTTAATAAAATAAGTAGAAATCCACTAAAAGTTTTGTTGGTTATCTTGCAATCCCGAGATAATCGTCTCCATGCTCCAAATCCATTTTAAAGCCATTCAAAGGCATTTTGCGCATACATGAAATGAAACACATTTTTCTCCAAAACTATAACACATGCAAGCTTGTCCTGTTTGGTGGAGATGATATTTAATAAAATAAGTAGAAATTTACTAAAAGTTTTGTTTGGTTATCTTGCAATCCCGAGATTAATCGTCTCCATGCTCCAAATCAATTTAAAGCCTTTTTTAAGGCATTTCGCGCATACATGAAATGAACACATTTTTCTCCAAAACTATAACAGATGCAAAGCTTGTCCTGTTTGGTGGAGATGATATTTAATAAAATAAGTAGAAATCCACTAAAAGTTTTGTTTGGTTATCTTGCAATCCCGAGATAATCGTCTCCATGCTCCAAATCCATTTAAAGCCATTTTTAAGGCATTTCGCGCATACATGAAATGAACACATTTTTCTCCAAAACTATAACAGATGCAAGCTTGTCCTGTTTGGTGGAGATGATATTTAATAAAATAAGTAGAAATCACTAAAAGTTTTGTTTGGTTATCTTGCAATCCCGAGATAATCGTCTCCATGCTCCAAATTCCATTTTAAAGCCATTTTTAAGCATTTCGCGCATACATGAAATGAACACATTTTTCTCCAAAACTATAACAGATGCAAGCTTGTCCTGTTTGGTGGAGATGATATTTAATAAAATAAGTAGAAATCCACTAAAAGTTTTGTTTGGTTATCTTGCAATCCCGAGATAATCGTCTCCATGCTCCAAATCCATTTTAAAGCCATTTTTAAGGCATTTCGCGCATACATGAAATGAACACATTTTTCTCCAAAACTATAACAGATGCAAGCTTGTCCTGTTTGGTGGAGATGATATTTAATAAAATAAGTAGAAATCCACTAAAAGTTTTGTTTGGTTATCTTGCAATCCCGAGATAATCGTCTCCATGCTCCAAATCCATTTTAAAGCCATTTTTAAGGCATTTCGCGCATACATGAAATGAACACATTTTTCTCCAAAACTATAACAGATGCAAGCTTGTCCTGTTTGGTGGAGATGATATTTAATAAAATAAGTAGAAATCCACTAAAAGTTTTGTTTGGTTATCTTACAATCCCGAGATAATCGTCTCCATGCTCCAAATCCATTTTAAAGCCATTTTTAAGGCATTTCGCGCATACATGAAATGAACACATTTTTCTCCAAAACTATAACAGATGCAAGCTTGTCCTGTTTGGTGGAGATGATATTTAATAAAATAAGTAGAAATCCACTAAACGTTTTGTTTGGTTATATTGCAATCCCGAGATAATCGTCTCCATGCTCCAAATCCATTTTAAAGCCATTTTTAAGGCATTTCGCGCATACATGAAATGAACACATTTTTCTCCAAAACTATAACAGATGCAAGCTTTTCCTGTTTGGTGGAGATGATATTTAATAAAATAAGTAGAAATCCACTAAAAGTTTTGTTTGGTTATCTTGCAATCCCGAGATAATCGTCTCCATGCTCCAAATCCATTTTAAAGCCATTTTTAAGGCATTTCGCGCATACATGAAATGAACACATTTTTCTCCAAAACTATAACAGATGCAAGCTTGTCCTGTTTGGTGGAGATGATATTTAATAAAATAAGTAGAAATCCACTAAAAGTTTTGTTTGGTTATCTTGCAATCCCGAGATAATCGTCTCCATGCTCCAAATCCATTTTAAAGCCATTTTTAAGGCATTTCGCGCATACATGAAATGAACACATTTTTCTCCAAAACTATAACAGATGCAAGCTTGTCCTGTTTGGTGGAGATGATATTTAATAAAATAAGTAGAAATCCACTAAAAGTTTTGTTTGGTTATCTTGCAATCCCGAGATAATCGTCTCCATGCTCCAAATCCATTTTAAAGCCATTTTTAAGGCATTTCGCGCATACATGAAATGAACACATTTTTCTCCAAAACTATAACAGATGCAAGCTTGTCCTGTTTGGTGGAGATGATATTTAATAAAATAAGTAGAAATCCACTAAAAGTTTTGTTTGGTTATCTTGCAATCCCGAGATAATCGTCTCCATGCTCCAAATCCATTTTAAAGCCATTTTTAAGGCATTTCGCGCATACATGAAATGAACACATTTTTCTCCAAAACTATAACAGATGCAAGCTTGTCTGTTTGGTGGAGATGATATTTAATAAAATAAGTTAGAAATCCACTAAAAGTTTTGTTTGGTTATCTTGCAATCCCGAGATAATCGTCTCCATGCTCCAAATCCATTTTAAAGCCATTTTAAGGCATTTCGCGCATACATGAAATGAACACATTTTTCTCCAAAACTATAACAGATGCAAGCTTGTCCTGTTTGGTGGAGATGATATTTAATAAAATAAGTAGAAATCCACTAAAAGTTTTGGTTTGGTTATCTTGCAATCCCGAGATAATCGTCTCCATGCTTCCAAATCCATTTTAAAGCCATTTTTAAGGCATTTCGCGCATACATGAAATGAACACATTTTTCTCCAAAACTATAACAGATGCAAGCTTGTCCTGTTTGGTGGAGATGATATTTAATAAAATAAGTAGAAATCCACTAAAAGTTTTGTTTGGTTATCTTGCAATCCCGAGATAATCGTCTCCATGCTCCAAATCCATTTTAAAGCCATTTTTAAGGCATTTCGCGCATACATGAAATGAACACATTTTTCTCCAAAACTATAACAGATGCAAGCTGTCTGTTTGGTGGAGATGATATTTAATAAAATAAGTAGAAATCCACTAAAAGTTTTGTTTGGTTATCTTGCAATCCCGAGATAATCGTCTCATGCTCCAAATCCATTTTAAAGCCATTTTTAAGGCATTTCGCGCATTACATGAAATGAACACATTTTTCTCCAAAACTATAACAGATGCAAGCTTGTCCTGTTTGGTGGAGATGATATTTAATAAAATAAGTAGAAATCCACTAAAAGTTTTGTTTGGTTATCTTGCAATCCCGAGATAATCGTCTCCATGCTCCAAATCCATTTTAAAGCCATTTTTAAGGCATTTCGCGCATACATGAAATGAACACATTTTTCTCCAAAACTATAACAGATGCAAGCTTGTCCTGTTTGGTGGAGATGATATTTAATAAAATAAGTAGAAATCCACTAAAAGTTTTGTTTGGTTATCTTGCAATCCCGAGATAATCGTCTCCATGCTCCAAATCCATTTTAAAGCCATTTTTAAGGCATTTCGCGCATACATGAAATGAACACATTTTTCTCCAAAACTATAACAGATGCAAGCTTGTCCTGTTTGGTGGAGATGATATTTAATAAAATAAGTAGAAATCCACTAAAAGTTTTGTTTGGTTATCTTGCAATCCCGAGATAATCGTCTCCATGCTCCAAATCCATTTTAAAGCCATTTTTAAGGCATTTCGCGCATACATGAAATGAACACATTTTTCTCCAAAACTATAACAGATGCAAGCTTGTCTGTTTGGTGGAGATGATATTTAATAAAATAAGTAGAAATCACTAAAAGTTTTGTTTCGATATATATTAATAAAATAAGTAAAATCCACTATTTTGTATCTTGCAATCCCGAGATAATCGTCTCCATGCTCCAAATCCATTTTAAAGCCATTTTTAAGGCATTTCGCGCATACATGAAATGAACACATTTTTCTCCAAAACTATAACAGATGCAAGCTTGTCCTGTTTGGTGGAGATGATATTTAATAAAATAAGTAGAAATCCACTAAAAGTTTTGTTTGGTTATCTTGCAATCCCGAGATAATCGTCTCCATGCTCCAAATCCATTTTAAAGCCATTTTTAAGGCATTTCGCGCATACATGAAATGAACACATTTTTCTCCAAAACTATAACAGATGCAAGCTTGTCCTGTTTGGTGGAGATGATATTTAATAAAATAAGTAGAAATCCACTAAAAGTTTTGTTTGGTTATCTTGCAATCCCGAGATAATCGTCTCCATGCTCCAAATCCATTTTAAAGCCATTTTTAAGGCATTTCGCGCATACATGAAATGAACACATTTTTCTCCAAAACTATAACAGATGCAAGCTTGTCCTGTTTGGTGGAGATGATATTTAATAAAATAAGTAGAAATCCACTAAAAGTTTTGTTTGGTTATCTTGCAATCCCGAGATAATCGTCTCCATGCTCCAAATCCATTTTAAAGCCATTTTTAAGGCATTTCGCGCATACATGAAATGAACACATTTTTCTCCAAAACTATAACAGATGCAAGCTTGTCCTGTTTGGTGGAGATGATATTTAATAAAATAAGTAGAAATCCACTAAAAGTTTTGTTTGGTTATCTTGCAATCCCGAGATAATCGTCTCCATGCTCCAAATCCATTTTAAAGCCATTTTTAAGGCATTTCGCGCATACATGAAATGAACACATTTTTCTCCAAAACTATAACAGATGCAAGCTTGTCCTGTTTGGTGGAGATGATATTTAATAAAATAAGTAGAAATCCACTAAAAGTTTTGTTTGGTTATCTTGCAATCCCGAGATAATCGTCTCCATGCTCCAAATCCATTTTAAAGCCATTTTTAAGGCATTTCGCGCATACATGAAATGAACACATTTTTCTCCAAAACTATAACAGATGCAAGCTTGTCCTGTTTGGTGGAGATGATATTTAATAAAATAAGTAGAAATCCACTAAAAGTTTTGTTTGGTTATCTTGCAATCCCGAGATAATCGTCTCCATGCTCCAAATCCATTTTAAAGCCATTTTTAAGGCATTTCGCGCATACATGAAATGAACACATTTTTCTCCAAAACTATAACAGATGCAAGCTTGTCCTGTTTGGTGGAGATGATATTTAATAAAATAAGTAGAAATCCACTAAAAGTTTTGTTTGGTTATCTTGCAATCCCGAGATAATCGTCTCCATGCTCCAAATCCATTTTAAAGCCATTTTTAAGGCATTTCGCGCATACATGAAATGAACACATTTTTCTCCAAAACTATAACAGATGCAAGCTTGTCCTGTTTGGTGGAGATGATATTTAATAAAATAAGTAGAAATCCACTAAAAGTTTTGTTTGGTTATCTTGCAATCCCGAGATAATCGTCTCCATGCTCCAAATCCATTTTAAAGCCATTTTTAAGGCATTTCGCGCATACATGAAATGAACACATTTTTCTCCAAAACTATAACAGATGCAAGCTTGTCCTGTTTGGTGGAGATGATATTTAATAAAATAAGTAGAAATCCACTAAAAGTTTTGTTTGGTTATCTTGCAATCCCGAGATAATCGTCTCCATGCTCCAAATCCATTTTAAAGCCATTTTTAAGGCATTTCGCGCATACATGAAATGAACACATTTTTCTCCAAAACTATAACAGATGCAAGCTTGTCCTGTTTGGTGGAGATGATATTTAATAAAATAAGTAGAAATCCACTAAAAGTTTTGTTTGGTTATCTTGCAATCCCGAGATAATCGTCTCCATGCTCCAAATCCATTTTAAAGCCATTTTTAAGGCATTTCGCGCATACATGAAATGAACACATTTTTCTCCAAAACTATAACAGATGCAAGCTTGTCCTGTTTGGTGGAGATGATATTTAATAAAATAAGTAGAAATCCACTAAAAGTTTTGTTTGGTTATCTTGCAATCCCGAGATAATCGTCTCCATGCTCCAAATCCATTTTAAAGCCATTTTTAAGGCATTTCGCGCATACATGAAATGAACACATTTTTCTCCAAAACTATAACAGATGCAAGCTTGTCCTGTTTGGTGGAGATGATATTTAATAAAATAAGTAGAAATCCACTAAAAGTTTTGTTTGGTTATCTTGCAATCCCGAGATAATCGTCTCCATGCTCCAAATCCATTTTAAAGCCATTTTTAAGGCATTTCGCGCATACATGAAATGAACACATTTTTCTCCAAAACTATAACAGATGCAAGCTTGTCCTGTTTGGTGGAGATGATATTTAATAAAATAAGTAGAAATCCACTAAAAGTTTTGTTTGGTTATCTTGCAATCCCGAGATAATCGTCTCCATGCTCCAAATCCATTTTAAAGCCATTTTTAAGGCATTTCGCGCATACATGAAATGAACACATTTTTCTCCAAAACTATAACAGATGCAAGCTTGTCCTGTTTGGTGGAGATGATATTTAATAAAATAAGTAGAAATCCACTAAAAGTTTTGTTTGGTTATCTTGCAATCCCGAGATAATCGTCTCCATGCTCCAAATCCATTTTAAAGCCATTTTTAAGGCATTTCGCGCATACATGAAATGAACACATTTTTCTCCAAAACTATAACAGATGCAAGCTTGTCCTGTTTGGTGGAGATGATATTTAATAAAATAAGTAGAAATCCACTAAAAGTTTTGTTTGGTTATCTTGCAATCCCGAGATAATCGTCTCCATGCTCCAAATCCATTTTAAAGCCATTTTTAAGGCATTTCGCGCATACATGAAATGAACACATTTTTCTCCAAAACTATAACAGATGCAAGCTTGTCCTGTTTGGTGGAGATGATATTTAATAAAATAAGTAGAAATCCACTAAAAGTTTTGTTTGGTTATCTTGCAATCCCGAGATAATCGTCTCCATGCTCCAAATCCATTTTAAAGCCATTTTTAAGGCATTTCGCGCATACATGAAATGAACACATTTTTCTCCAAAACTATAACAGATGCAAGCTTGTCCTGTTTGGTGGAGATGATATTTAATAAAATAAGTAGAAATCCACTAAAAGTTTTGTTTGGTTATCTTGCAATCCCGAGATAATCGTCTCCATGCTCCAAATCCATTTTAAAGCCATTTTTAAGGCATTTCGCGCATACATGAAATGAACACATTTTTCTCCAAAACTATAACAGATGCAAGCTTGTCCTGTTTGGTGGAGATGATATTTAATAAAATAAGTAGAAATCCACTAAAAGTTTTGTTTGGTTATCTTGCAATCCCGAGATAATCGTCTCCATGCTCCAAATCCATTTTAAAGCCATTTTTAAGGCATTTCGCGCATACATGAAATGAACACATTTTTCTCCAAAACTATAACAGATGCAAGCTTGTCCTGTTTGGTGGAGATGATATTTAATAAAATAAGTAGAAATCCACTAAAAGTTTTGTTTGGTTATCTTGCAATCCCGAGATAATCGTCTCCATGCTCCAAATCCATTTTAAAGCCATTTTTAAGGCATTTCGCGCATACATGAAATGAACACATTTTTCTCCAAAACTATAACAGATGCAAGCTTGTCCTGTTTGGTGGAGATGATATTTAATAAAATAAGTAGAAATCCACTAAAAGTTTTGTTTGGTTATCTTGCAATCCCGAGATAATCGTCTCCATGCTCCAAATCCATTTTAAAGCCATTTTTAAGGCATTTCGCGCATACATGAAATGAACACATTTTTCTCCAAAACTATAACAGATGCAAGCTTGTCCTGTTTGGTGGAGATGATATTTAATAAAATAAGTAGAAATCCACTAAAAGTTTTGTTTGGTTATC
Source organism: Anomaloglossus baeobatrachus (assembly GCF_048569485.1). NCBI lineage: Eukaryota > Metazoa > Chordata > Amphibia > Anura > Aromobatidae > Anomaloglossus > Anomaloglossus baeobatrachus. Next base: position 100,530 of record NW_027442563.1, read on the forward strand.
TTGCAATCCCGAGATAACTCGTCTCCATGCTCCAAATCCATTTTAAAGCCATTTTTAAGGCATTTCGCGCATACATGAAATGAACACATTTTTCTCCAAAACTATAACAGATGCAAGCTTGTCCTGTTTGGTGGAGATGATATTTAATAAAATAAGTAGAAATCCACTAAAAGTTTTGTTTGGTTATCTTGCAATCCCGAGATAATCGTCTCCATGCTCCAAATCCATTTTAAAGCCATTTTTAAGGCATTTCGCGCATACATGAAATGAACACATTTTTCTC